>NW_004797510.1:747330-834264 GCF_000002075.1 Aplysia californica | reverse complement strand
CGCGGCCGCGTTGGACAGGTGCTCGTTTTACACAATTAAATTATATAGAAAAAAAGCAAGGGGGAAATGGAAAGTGGCCGTTTGTACTAGTGACCATCTTATAGAGGTGGCCGCCAGGGCAAGTTCGACTGTACTAGTCAATTGGATAGGTTAGGCAACCACTAAAGATGACACCTCTGAAAAAATACTAGAAATTTAAATCCTTCATATATCATTTCAAAAACTAAAAATATTCACTACATTAAAACAAAAATCAGATTCACAGTGCAGCACACAATAATTTCTCACCTTAGAACAACTTGCACAAGCCAAGACGCTAATGTGGAAAGGTGTTGGGAGAAGATTGACTCCAAGTTGGTGATTGGTAAACCATACTCTTGCCATAGGTACAATGTCTGAATTAGAGAAAGAAAAATCAGATACGAAAACAGAATAAGGAACCAAACTCTAAACTGTAAAGATCTGCACTACATAAGAAAATATTAGCAATTCACAACTTAAAGGAAAGCAGTCGGAAAAAAATTAACAAAAAAGGAGAAAAAAAATAATGATAGTGAAGATATAGAAAAAATGAATAAATAAAAATTGAATGGATGGAAAAATGAGTGGATGAATAAATGTACAGATATCAAATTGAAGGACAGACAGGCAGATGGACAGATAGGGAAATACTGTCGAAATTGTCTCAGACAGCCACCCTTTGGGTGGGACAAAATTGGTTGTCTTAGACAGATGGACACCTTAGACGGTGTCACAACAATGTCATAGAAGTAATGCAAGGGGGGAAGAGGGAAGTGGTTGTTTCTGCAGGTGATTGTCTTGGACAGGAGGTCATTACAGCAGTTTTGACTGTTATTAAAAGAAGGATAGATGGATGGACGAGTTGAAGGACAGGTGGGTAAATATTAGTCTGAGAGACAAATAACTTAATAAGCAGATAGAGAAATACTGTCAAACCTGATCTAAAAGTCACCTCCTACCCCCCCCCCCAGTTTTTTTTTTTTGTTTTGTTTTGAAAACAGATACCTTCAAAGGCATCCACCTGTCTAAGACAACCACTTTTCTCCTCAACAATGGGTGGCCGTCTTGGACAATTTCGATTGTATGAGTGAAAAAATATTTGTGAATGTGGTCAACACTTACATGACTACACAGCTGTTGCAGCTCCTTCCTGATGTGGGAGGCAGGCAAAGCTTTGTCACTCACCAACCTGGGGCAGCACAACAATGGGAGATATGGTAAGGAACAGACACACATGGGCATTTTTTTAAAATAGAAAGAAGACAGGACAATGTGTTTTCCCCATCTGCTATGTCACAAAGTATGACACATAACATAAAACCAACACACACATACACATAACCACAGACACAAAAAATACACATAACCACACACAAAAAAACCCCACTTGTGAGCGCGCACTATTCATTCTTACATGACCAGATGACATCCCATTCTCCCTTTTCTTTCTATCCGTCTCTCACTCTCTCTTTTTCTCTCTCCTTCCATCACTCTTCTCTCTCTCTCGTAATATATGTTTGAGTGAGCTTTGCATCTGCTGTCGCTCTCTCTCCCTCCCCCCCCCTCTCTCTATCTGTCTTAATATATAAATTTGCCAAGCCCATGAAAGAAACGTTTTAAAAAGCTACTCCCATTTTATAGAGGAACTGACTACAAGCTTCAGTCAAGTGGTATTTTATGAGAGAGTCAGCAAAATACTCCAAATTTCACAAGAGAGGGATGGAAATATCAAATAACAGTAACACCAAAATGAAGTAGAGGGAGTAGACCCCATCAGATTGACCACCAACAACCAAATGAGTGTGCACATGAGTGAGTGTGCTTTTTGTATGTGTATTTAAAGTTGTTTCAGTAATACTGACACAACTTGCTTAAGTCAGCGATGTATACAATTTTTGTTAACAGAGATTTAATAAATGAATAATCACACACTTTATATAATTTTCAGTAGATAAATAATTAATCTTCAAATATATTTACAATGTAACATATAGTAAGAGAATGTTTGTAAATCTAAACATAATGTATTTTAATTCTAAACCTACTTCCCATATAAAAGCAATAACCTTTTTCAGATCGATACTATTAAAAAGGGCTATCTTTTTCCTGAATGTAAAATAGATAATACATGTTTATATATTCAGTATGTGTGTTTCTCAGAATTTAACACATTCTAATACATGGCACTGAATAATAAATGATTTATTTCATCCCATGCACAAAGGATTGTTCACTCCTGGGAGGAGGTGTTAATGTGCGACATGTGTTCTACTGATCCTTAGTCTGTTAATAACACCATCCCTTCAACAAAGGGACGCTGATGATAGAAAGATCTGGTTGTAAGTTAAGTTTTAGTAAGAGTTTTACGGCACTCGCAACACAATAAGGTCATATAAGTGCCGAAGATTAGAGGCGTCACAAGAGAGTAACAAACACAAAAAAGAAGGAGAGGAGATAAGGATGATAGATGTTTAACAGGAAAGACCCCCCACACACAAATAACATAGCACTGTAAATTCTGACCCTATGAAAGATGAGGAATTAAATAAAGCAACAGAAAAAATAACCAAAAAAGCATGTTCTGAGCAAAAAACCAGCTCTGACAATATTTGTCAAAAGTCAAGTGTACAACTTCATTAACATTTGTAAAGGATCTAAGACATTATATCATAAATATCATTGTACATTGTAAGTCTTCAGTGTTGTAAGCATTGCACATAATCAACAAAATCCAAATTTTACATACTGTATGCAGCAACACTGACGATGCACATATGTGTTGCAGCGTGGTGAAATCAGGCGCTCATCAGTTTCTTTAGCATATGAAGTTATTGATATCATCTTAAGGCCTGTTCATTTGCCTTGCTTTCAATGAAAAATATATTCATATATCTTGAACAGAAGTGGAGATATTTGCAATCGAAAGAGGTGGGACCGTGGGTGGGGTGCCCTAGTGTCAGAGTTAAATTACCGAAAAAATCACCGTCAAATTTTGGTGACTTCCGAATCTGTAGCATCTTGGAAACTGCAAATTAACATTTTTTGTGCCTTTGACCAACATTATACATTAAAATTCGCACAGGAATGGGTTTTTAAAAGGGCATAAAAGGTATTGAGCCCAAAACAAAAATTCAATAAAAATTGCCCAATAAGCAATTAATGGTCAGTTTCTTCCATTTCATTATTTTGACGAGCACCTGGTTTCCCCATGATGCCTCACATATAATATAATAATGTATACAGCACAAATATTCTCAGAATCCAGATCGTACAAATATGACTGCGATGTTGTAAAATAAATTGTAAGCTCATTTCGAGTCCGTAGAAAAATATACTCTGGGCAAGAGGCACACACGCACAAAACAGAGACATGACTTTTTTTCAGTACAGTCTAGCACCCACATAGTGAAACACGCACAGAGCGAACAGGTTTTCAGGTCCCAAATTATATTTGAGGCATGCTGACAAAATGAGTTAGTTCTCGGATTTTAGCCATATATGGAAATTGATACATCATCTTTGTAGGTGGAGTTTGTACAACTTGTAAGTACGTCATAATAAAAGACACAGTAGACTGGAACAAAATAGCATCAATTAAAATCTATAAATCTGACTCCAGTGTCGATTTTCAGCTGATATCTCCATTCTTGGATTACAAGAAGTAACTCATTTTGTCAGCACGCCACACGTTTATATATTCTTTGTGTGTAAAACATGTGCATGTAGAAATTCATTCATACAAAGTGAAAAGATTTCCACATTCCATCCATTTCACAATGTGTGTGCTAGACTGTTTTTTATTTGGGTAAGTTCGAGTCAACCCAACAATATTATATCGGTTAAGAGAAAATATATTCTAAGTAAGAACCCGGGGATATTTGCCTTGTAACGTTTTTTAAAGTGTGTTAACACTTGGAAAGTATTTAGAAAATTAATCAGTTTTCACTGTCACAAACAATCGATGTAATAGATAAAACTCAAATTCTTGCAGTTACGCCAATTGCATGAAGCAGCACAGATGATGCAATAATTATAAAACATAATATTGTGGGCCAGATGTTCAGTTGTAAGCATAGAGAAGAAAACTTTTCCGGAGAGAGAGAAAAAAAAAGCTGTTTTATTCATTTGTTAAATTATATCTACTTCATGCAGTTTTTCTTGCAGTTTCCAAAAAGTAGAATTTGAATTTTGAAATAGTATTCTTGAGAACATGCAATTGATACCACTGATTAAGAAACTACAATAAAATTAAGAAAAACAAATTGAGCAGAGTACATCTGAACACCTTGCCTGTGACATTACGTAAGATATTCTCCTGATCTAGAGTCTGACAAACATGTATTAGGTAACAACAACAAAAATAGTTTGCTGCGTCACTGAGGAGAGGACTGCATCCCAAGATAAACAAAAAGAGAAACATCACAGCCGTCAGCTCATCCTGAGTCCGTGCAGGATACACTTCGGGCAGGCCGCGGGCTTGAGGCCAGGTCGCTGCAGGAGGTGCTGGAGGAGAGAGGAGGAGTTGGGGAGTCGCAGGCCACCCGAGGTCAGCTCTGACGTCAAGCTGGGCATTGCTTCGGACTTGAACACACTCTCCGAAAAGGAGTGACCACATGAAAAGACAATGGATTTTGAGGAGGGTCGTGGGTCTGAAAGAAGAAATATAACCATTTGATGTGGCAAAGGTGAAGTTGAAAATGTTTCTAGGAAAGCAAAAGGTAACTACTCAAGAGTTCATGAAAGATTAAAAAAATAGCTGCATAATGCCTCGGTATCTCTCTACATCTGCAACTCCTGAACGAACAAATTTCAAAAAGGAACCTTACACAAAGAACTGATAATTTGACAGATATTCAGTTTATCATTTCCTTTCATTTTCACAATTAGACTCTACATTTTGATCAACAGAAAACTACAGCACTTGTTGCACCTTAGAGCTTGAAGCCCTCATTCATATCAAGCATATCAGTCTGCCAAAGGGTAAACTATATCTGAAGTAAACGCTTTAAACATTGGAACTGATACTATCCTGAAAATACCATCCCATGTAATGAGAAACTCTAGGTAGAGACCAACAATTTAATTTATCTATAATGCTGCCCCTTTACTATAAGACACAGTAAGCAAATACTTTTAGCTGTCTTATAATCATATGCATGGAGCTAGATGAACTATTACTGAGAAGGCAGGCTTTTAAAGTTTACAATAGAACTTCTGTACTTTATATTTTTCAGAATGTTATCTCAATTTTCAAATCAATATTGAAGTCCGTTTTGTAAATGTAATAGTAATCCCTGGAAGAAAATTATGACGAAGAAGCATCTTTCCGAGTAGCACTGGAACACCCTGTCCCTTTGCTATGCAACACCTGATGTTTTTACTTGCCATTGTCTACCTTTGTGAAAGCATTTCTGACGAAAATGTTGAAGAATTCTAACTTTAAAATAAAAAAAACCACACACACAAAAAAAAAACTTAAAGCAAAGCATGAGTGGTTGGCGAGTGCTCTGGAGTGGTATGCTCCTTCTCTCTCATAAAAAATCTGTCATTTTTATCTCTTTCTTTTTTTCATATGTTACTCTCCAGTAACACTTCTAACTTATATATATGACCTATTTGTGTTGTAAGCAATGTAAAACTCAGACTTAAACGAAAAACTAAACTAAAAACAAACCTTTTGACCTCTGCTCTTGTTCATCCAAGTAGTCAAGCTGACTGTGGGTCAGAGTTATCACACCCGAGTCTTTCTTCATGTTCCTGCAGACACAATGGAGTAACACCAGCATTTGAATTTTACTTTTTGAAGCAGAGATGACAACCGGTTATGAGACTAGAAATTAGTCTTTTGCACATGGGTTCGTAACTCACATAGTACTCACGTGAATAATGGGTCCAATCCCTTGAACCGACTTAGCATAATAACAGGACATTTTGCATTTTTTACAAATCCCACTTTAATAGGTTTTTTTTACAGACTGCTTCATCCAAAAAAATTTGAAAATGAATGAAATTCATATACAGCAATGTAAAAATACTCTAGTCAATATCAAAACATAAAAAGTACCTTCAAAATTGGAAAGTGGCTGCCTAAAGGCAAGAGGCCCTGTGAAGTAGGAAAAACACTAACATATGTAAAAATCAGTGCACTGCAGGTTGAAGAACCAGCAGTTGACTACCTTCGAGATCTAGCAAGGGAACACAAAGAAGAAGATCCACAGGAACCCAAGTAAACAGCCAAGCGAGTGCTATCTATATCCTTTCCCCCAATGAAGCAGTTTCAACCTGAGGTGGTGGGAGTCCAGTAACCAAGGTTCATGTATCCTTACACTCAGCGTGCATCACTAAAAGAAGTAACATACCTCAGGCAATTGTGAGTTTAGTGGCTGATAAAAAAAGGTTTTTCCAAACCAAATGGTTATGGTCAGTTCATATGACAGCAAAGACACATTGCTTCTGATAGAGCGGCCCTTGCACTCAACAAAGTCAAGTATGCCAAGTCCCAAAAAGTTGTTGGAAGTCAGAGTAAACAGAAAACAGTCTTTTAGTACTGAGAAAAAGTTATATAAAATGAGTAAACAAAAACAACACAGGGAATGAAAAGGAGTAAGATCTACAAGTCGTGACGCTCTCCAACCACTGGCATGGAAATATTGACAGACAAGACACACATGAACACTGAACTTACTTGAGAATATCCCCCCACAGCCTATCTTGAGGCGTCAGCTTGTCCTTGCTCTGAAGATGCACGCCTTTGAGTAAAACCGTGTGATCCGGCACCCGGCCCGCCAGCATCTGGCGCCAGTCGGGAGCAAATTTATTCTCTGCGGAATTTGACGAGTCCATGGCAGACTTCAGCACTCTCAGGGCAAAGGGAGCTGAGAACGGTTCTTGTTGTTGTGAGAGGGGTAAGGACGACAAGCCTGAGGGTAACCTGGAGGAAAGAACAAACAGAAATGATAATAATGATAATACATCATGACAATAATAATACTTCATTTTCGTAAGAGTTTTACGGCACTCGCAACACAATAAGGTCATATAAGTGCCGAAGATTAGAGGCGTCACAAGAGAGTAACAAACACAAAAAAAGAAGGAGGGGAGATAAAGACGATAGATGTTTGATAGTAAAGAAGAAGCAAACCACACAAGAGCACCCACCAACCACCCATGACAATAATAATAATGATATTAATAATAATTAGTAATAACAATGATGATAATAATAATAATAATAATAATAATAAATTATGACGATAATAATGTGTGTAAGACGGCCACCCATTGTCAAGGAGAAAAGTGGCCGTATAAGACAGGTGGCCGTCTTAGGAGGGACTGATCAAGATGAGGAAAACAAACAATTCCCATCTGAAGTCCCAAACTAAAGTAGCCGCATTGTTGTTGTTTTAGTTGTTGGTTTGTATTTTGTTTGTTATTTTTTTGTTGTTGCTGATTTTGCGCCAGGGTGACAATAATACGAAATGTATAAGACGAGGAAGACCGAGTGCCATGTTACAACAAACACATGGGTTGCCACCACTCGGAGAACGAGATACGCTTCTGTCGCAAGTTCATGTTGACGTCCATTGTTACTTTGTTACAGACTGGGTAAACAGTGACCACTCATCTCACGATTTGTGTATGAGTTCTGGGTGGGGCTTATGGGTTATGAGGGATCACACACTTACCTCACCAGCAGCTGAAAATTAGTACCTATTGGTCAACAGTGGGAGGGGCCTACGCAACATGATCGGTTGGAGGGACTACCTAACAACAACGACAGGTGATTAGATTATGATGGCTCGCCCACAACGCCAGGGGCCAATGCACAATTAATGACAAAACGTAATGGAGTCACTAAGGTGGCCGTCTAAGACAGGTGTTATTGCTTAGTGTGATAGGGGTTGTGTGTTAAAATATGGTGGCCGCGGCCGCGTTGGACAGGTGCTCGTTTTACACAATTAAATTATATAGAAAAAAAGCAAGGGGGAAATGGAAAGTGGCCGTTTGTACTAGTGACCATCTTATAGAGGTGGCCGCCAGGGCAAGTTCGACTGTACTAGTCAATTGGATAGGTTAGGCAACCACTAAAGATGACACCTCTGAAAAAATACTAGAAATTTAAATCCTTCATATATCATTTCAAAAACTAAAAATATTCACTACATTAAAACAAAAATCAGATTCACAGTGCAGCACACAATAATTTCTCACCTTAGAACAACTTGCACAAGCCAAGACGCTAATGTGGAAAGGTGTTGGGAGAAGATTGACTCCAAGTTGGTGATTGGTAAACCATACTCTTGCCATAGGTACAATGTCTGAATTAGAGAAAGAAAAATCAGATACGAAAACAGAATAAGGAACCAAACTCTAAACTGTAAAGATCTGCACTACATAAGAAAATATTAGCAATTCACAACTTAAAGGAAAGCAGTCGGAAAAAAATTAACAAAAAAGGAGAAAAAAAATAATGATAGTGAAGATATAGAAAAAATGAATAAATAAAAATTGAATGGATGGAAAAATGAGTGGATGAATAAATGTACAGATATCAAATTGAAGGACAGACAGGCAGATGGACAGATAGGGAAATACTGTCGAAATTGTCTCAGACAGCCACCCTTTGGGTGGGACAAAATTGGTTGTCTTAGACAGATGGACACCTTAGACGGTGTCACAACAATGTCATAGAAGTAATGCAAGGGGGGAAGAGGGAAGTGGTTGTTTCTGCAGGTGATTGTCTTGGACAGGAGGTCATTACAGCAGTTTTGACTGTTATTAAAAGAAGGATAGATGGATGGACGAGTTGAAGGACAGGTGGGTAAATATTAGTCTGAGAGACAAATAACTTAATAAGCAGATAGAGAAATACTGTCAAACCTGATCTAAAAGTCACCTCCTACCCCCCCCCCCCCCCAGTTTTTTTTTTTTTTTTACATTTAAACAGATACCTTCAAAGGCATCCACCTGTTTGAAACAACAACTTTTCTCTTCTGCAAGTTATGGCTGTCTTGGACAATTTCGATTGTATGAGTGAAAAAATATTTGTGAATGTGGTCAACACTTACATGACTACACAGCTGTTGCAGCTCCTTCCTGATGTGGGAGGCAGGCAAAGCTTTGTCACTCACCAACCTGGGGCAGCACAACAATGGGAGATATGGTAAGGAACAGACACACATGGGCATTTTTTTAAAATAGAAAGAAGACAGGACAATGTGTTTTCCCCATCTGCTATGTCACAAAGTATGACACATAACATAAAACCAACACACACATACACATAACCACAGACACAAAAAATACACATAACCACACACAAAAAAACCCCACTTGTGAGCGCGCACTATTCATTCTTACATGACCAGATGACATCCCATTCTCCCTTTTCTTTCTATCCGTCTCTCACTCTCTCTTTTTCTCTCTCCTTCCATCACTCTTCTCTCTCTCTCGTAATATATGTTTGAGTGAGCTTTGCATCTGCTGTCGCTCTCTCTCCCTCCCCCCCCCTCTCTCTATCTGTCTTAATATATAAATTTGCCAAGCCCATGAAAGAAACGTTTTAAAAAGCTACTCCCATTTTATAGAGGAACTGACTACAAGCTTCAGTCAAGTGGTATTTTATGAGAGAGTCAGCAAAATACTCCAAATTTCACAAGAGAGGGATGGAAATATCAAATAACAGTAACACCAAAATGAAGTAGAGGGAGTAGACCCCATCAGATTGACCACCAACAACCAAATGAGTGTGCACATGAGTGAGTGTGCTTTTTGTATGTGTATTTAAAGTTGTTTCAGTAATACTGACACAACTTGCTTAAGTCAGCGATGTATACAATTTTTGTTAACAGAGATTTAATAAATGAATAATCACACACTTTATATAATTTTCAGTAGATAAATAATTAATCTTCAAATATATTTACAATGTAACATATAGTAAGAGAATGTTTGTAAATCTAAACATAATGTATTTTAATTCTAAACCTACTTCCCATATAAAAGCAATAACCTTTTTCAGATCGATACTATTAAAAAGGGCTATCTTTTTCCTGAATGTAAAATAGATAATACATGTTAAAATATTCAGTATGTGTGTTTCTCAGAATTTAACACATTCTAATACATGGCACTGAATAATAAAACATTTATTTCATCCCATGCACAAAGGATTGTTCACTCCTGGGAGGAGGTGTTAATGTGCGACATGTGTTCTACTGATCCTTAGTCTGTTAATAACACCATCCCTTCAACAAAGGGACGCTGATGATAGAAAGATCTGGTTGTAAGTTAAGTTTTAGTAAGTGTTTTATGGCACTTGCAACACAATAAGGTCATATAAGTGCCGAAGATTAGAGGTACTACAAGAGAATATCAAACACAAAAAAGAAGGAGAGGAGATAAGGATGATAGATGTTTAACAGGAAAGAAGAAGCAAACCACACAAGAACACCCGCCAACCACCCACCTGGTCGTAAGATTAGATATATGTGAGTGTATGTTTTAGTTTAGGTGCATGTATGTATGTGCTTGCTTGAGAGCAAGTGTAATAATTCATTTATACATTGGAGTCGAGAACTTTGTTTTTCATAAATTTTTAGAAATAAAGTATGGGAAAAGGAACATTACTCAGTAAACAAATGCCTTCCCCCTCCATTTTCCAGAAGAATCTGTAGAGAATTACGATTCAAAACAAGAACACCTAAAACCAGTTTCAGGACAAAGCATGAACAGTACAATCTCCTACTCTTGTTTTAGAAGATGATGCAAAGGTGACACAAACACACAACACTCAGACAAACAAACAGACAACTCGCTACCTTAGAATTACGAATTTCTTTCTGACATTTTTAGTCATTTTGAATAACTAAGACCGTGAGGTAAAGAAACAAATGTTCTATCTGCTCTAACAAAATCGTAAGATCATTTTGAGTTGTTGAGATATTCAAAGAATTGCATTCGAAAAAGCTTGACATGTTGTGAAACTAAAAATGTTAAAAGTCAAATTTCTCAAGACTAGGCACTGAGCAGATAGAACTTTGTAGTTCTAGGGTAGCGACCTGTCGGACAAACAGACAACAGTCGGACACACAGACAACTGTCGGACAAACAGACAACAGTCGGACAAACAGACAACAGTCGGACAAACAGACAACAGTCGGACACACAGACAACTGTCGGACAAACAGACAACAGTCAGACAAACAGACAACAGTCGGACAAACAGACAACAGTCGGACTGACCTGATGTGATGTGCCACGAGCTGTGCGCACAAATTGGTCCCCACCTCGCTCACAACGCCACACGCACCTTCCATGACGGCTTTCAACCTGTAGTGAAGGGCCTAGAGAAAGGAAAAAAAGAAACTTAATTAAGAAAAACAACAACTAAATACTTTTGTTTTAATCTAAAAAAATTCCAAAACAGGCTTAAAAGCAACGTAAGTCATTTAGCAGGTATGAAACTCTAGTAGAAATTGTCCAAGATGGCCACCCTTTGTCGAGGAAAAAAGTGGTCATCTTAAACAAATGGTCCTCTTGAAAAGTGTCGTTACAGTAAAAATGCTAAGAGAAAAGAGGGAAGAGGTTGTTTTCACAAGCAATTATATTGGACAAGCAGTTGTCAGAGCAGATTCAATCGTATAAGAAAGTATTTTTAATTTTAGATAGGTAAAAAAAAAAGAAGATTTTTTTACGAATTAAAAAAAAAAAAATAATAAAAGAAATAAAATAAATAAACACTTTTGTAATACTACAAAAATTCCAAAAAACAGATTAAAAGCTATGCAAGTTATTCAGCAGATTTGAAGCTGTCTTCATGGAACACAGACTTCTGTACATATCTTTCCTCCGCACAATCAAAGTGGCCAGTGGCCATCCTTAGATGACCACAACATGAGCCCACAGCCTCACCTGCACATAATGTTCCTCCAGACAGCTGATCTGTCCAGCGGTCAGCCAGTCTCCCAGGTCCACACTCTTCTGCAAGGATGGGCTGCTGTGACACACACTCTCCAAAGCCTACGAAAAAATCCAAAAGTTTTAGATCTTGTTTATACAGATGTAATACAACATCCCTAAATACACATGAAAAGTAAAATGAACATTCTTCAACAAACAGATTAAAAAATGTAACCGATGACACAGTCTCTCCCCTTCATCCCCTCTCATGTGTTTATTTTTTTTACCATTCTTGTAAAGCCATGATTAAATTTCTCACAGAGAAATCAAGTATAATCTAGTTCCATCTTCTCTCTCTCCGGAGTCACCCTTTCCCTTCCTAGAACAGGTGGATGGAAAACATTTTCTGGAAATACATAAAATTGGAAGCCATGATTTCAATACATGTGACCGACGGGAAAAAGCTGTAATACAGGATCAACAATATGAGCTTTCCTCTTTTCTTTTCTATACATTTTGTTTGTTGGTTTTTTTTTTTTGGTCATTTCTTTTGCTTAAAACAAGCACACTACTTTGAAATAGAGTGAGAGTTCAATCTTTGAATATCAATAATTTCAATTGTTGAATTATTTACTGTCAGCTCTTATCAATATTAAGAGAAACACACAGACAAAAGAATGGTCATTTAGTTCTAGGGAAAAAGCAAGACATACAGACAGAAACAGAAGAGGGACTGCAAAATAAGTAGATTCCACCAGACAGAGGTGCCCTCCAACCACCCGCTGTATTACCTTGAGGACAACAGGAATGACACAACTGTCGTACATCTCAGCACCCAGCTGGTCTAAATGGGGCAACGTCTCCAGTACATTCTCTGACTCCAGGGTTTGATTGTCACTCTGAAACATCATAGAATCTTTAATTTTTTTTTTTACAGTAGGTCTTTTTACGTTCCCATCAATGCATTCTAGATCATTTAGGAGGCAGGCTTCCACCCTGCTTTTCAGGACCGACCTGGACTAAGATGGATACAACATCCCAGCAGAAAAACTTTACATGCTCCATAAAAGTTCTCCCCACTTGGGTCTCCTGAGTGCGACAGCAAAGAGTCTAACCACTACACCTAAGACGCTGGTCAATTATGGAAAAGTTTGATTGTTTTATTTGAGTAAAGAAAACCACATTGACACAATCCATAAACTATGCTAAATGTGTCTAAACATATATCATAAGTCAACTGAGGCAAAACTAACCCAAAGCAAAAGACCAAAATATTCCCTATAAACTGCAACATAACGTACTCTAATTTTATCTGCAAATTGTTAGTAAACTTCTGTTGAAGCTATGCTCAATCAAATGTTAACTGTGAACAGAAACTAAATTGACCCAGACATTATCCATCCTTAGAAAAGAAACCTATGTAAATGATAAATGTAAACAGATGCAATACTCAGTCAAATATTCTGTATCTGCTGAGGCTGAACTCATCCAAATGTCACTTTGACTGAAGCCGAATTCACCTAATTGTCACTTTTAATCAAAGATAGACTCACCCAAATGTCACATTAATTGAAGCTAAACTCATCCAAATGTCACTTTAATTTAAGCTGAATTCATCCAATTGTCACTGTTAATTGAAGATAAACTCACCCAAATGTTGTCCACTGACAAAGAGCCGAGCAGAGACATCCACAGAGGGTCGTTCACGTCAGAGACGGGCAGACCTTTTAGCTCTGACGGAGTGCTGGCCTCCATGTTGTGTGGCTGAGAAGACGATCGGTGAAAACCTAAAGCACCCCCGACCTTGGAAGAACCTTGACCATCCCGACGAGACCGTGCAAATCCCAGCTGAAATCAAGAAACATAGCTCTTTAAATACATAAAATATCCAAAGATTCTTGGGAATTTAGAACATTTTACTCCTTTGTATATATAGCAGCTCAAAGAGCTAGCATATTTCAGAGGAGCTTAGTATTAGTACATTTGATATGCTACCTTAACTCATTTCCAAATTAATACAATCATGAACCACTCTATCGCAGCACCTTTTAATGGGTTCATTTAGAGTGGACAATAATTTGAACAGTGTTTCCAGAATTGAAGTACAGACTTCAACATAAGTTAAGGGCCACCTTGACAGAAAGCCCTGATTTTTTTTAAATCAGAAAAAAGACAGCAAGGAATGTTTCAATTTTTTTGCTCTGAAAATGTTAATGGGTTACCAATGTGTACTGCAAAGCTTCCTAATGGGACAAAACCACCACGTGCAGCACGGAAATCCTTGGGAAATTTTAGCAAAAATTTGCTGTTTTTTTATCGACTTGTGTGCGACACCACGAACATTCCTCAGTCAAAATTTCTGGTGAACATCATAAGCGGGCGTACAGTCTTGAACTGTGCTCACTTTGGTGGCAATATAAGCAGCCGTTTGCGCAAAATCCAGTATCACATCAACATGCCACAAAGACGAAAGCTGAGAGACTTTGACCGTGCCAGGGCTAAGGCATGGCTGAAAGATGGAGTTGGAGCTCGAGATGTTGCCAGAAGGCTTGCAGTGTCACACTCTGTCATTGTCCGCTTGAGGCAGCGCCATCAACCCACTGGATCAATCCAAGAACGCCCATGTGCAGGTCGACCCAAGAAGACCACTCAGAGTATTTGCAAGTGGTCCTTAACTTATGTTGAAGTCTGCATATTCCTCAATTTGATACACATACAAATGTTTTACACATTCTTTTCTCTCCCCACCCCTAAACATGTTTTTGGGGGAATTTAGACCAAATAAACATATACATTGACACTACTGCATAAAAATAATGTTAACATTCCAGACATTGAAGACAAATTGATTATCTTTTTCTAATGAAAAGTAGCTTCAATAATTTAAAATTGTGACAACGAAATAAACCAAATTTTACTTTTTTAACACATCTCTGCAAGTGACTTTCAAAACGAAAAACAACATAAATAATCGAAGAATCATCTGGCATAAAAAAGTATTTGCATTATCGATATCACTACTGGTTACATTAATGGTTTTTGACACCATCAATATTGAAATCCAATTCTCAAAGCATGAAAGAAAAAAAAGAAAAAACGTTTCCCAATATGCATGCTTTCAAGAATTATGTTAATTGTTTATTATAAGTGTTTTACATTCACACTGGCACAATCTGGATCAGGCTACTTCATTCCTACTATACTCCTGCTTTTCAGGTAGTAGTAGAGGTTTCACGGCGCTCGCAACTGCATAAGGTCATATGAGCGCTAGAAGATAAGAGGTGTTACAAGAGAGTAACAAACATAAAAAAGAAAAAGGGCAGATAAGGACGATAGATGTTTGGTAGGAAAGAAGAAGCTGCTTTTCAGGGCCAATCAGAGTTGAGTGAGATACTGTATTCCTGCAGACAGATGGTCGTACTCTAAGAAGAACGTAACAGCTACACCACAGACGCCAGTTTAGAGTTTTGCCAAAATCTGGAAAAGAAGCCATCTCTTGTTCGCAATCCTACCTGTCCACAGTTGTTCTTTACCTGTCCACTGTCATTCTTTACCTGTCCACTGACATTCTTTGTCGTTTTTTACCTGTTACCAGTCTGCTATCATTCTTTCCCTGTCCACTGTCCTTACTTGTCTACTGTCCTTACTTGTCTACTGTCCTTACCTGCTCGCTGTTGCATTTTGCCTGTCCACTGTTGTTCTTTACCTGTCTACTGTTGTTCTTTACCTGTTTAATGTCGTTTTAATGTCGTTCTTTACCTGTCCACTGTCCTTACCTGTCCACTGTCATTCTTTGTCGTTCTGTCGTTCTTTACCTGTCAACTGTCGTCCTTTGTCGTTTTTTATCTGTCCACTGTCGTTCTTTAATATAGTGTAAAGCGCATAGAGCCTGCTGTTGAGCGGGGATATGCGCTATACAAATGCTATTTATTATTTATTATTATTATTCTTTACCTGTCCACTGTCGTTCTTTCCCCAGAGCCAGACACTTCCCTCGGCGTCCATGGCGAGTGTGAACTCTCCTCCGCTAGCCACACACACGATGTTCTGGTCATTGATCGATGTCAGCATCTTTGGCATCCGCTGGTCAAAGAATAGCAAGCCAATCAGTTTGGGGTTTTATGGGGTAAAGTAAATACAGTCAGAATAGACCAAGATGGCTACCCATTGTAATCTTTAAAAAAAGGCATGATGGAAATTGGGAAGTACAGGCGTTTGCCTTGGACACGTGGTCATTAGGCAAGGCGCACACAGGGTAACTTAAACCGCACAACAGTTTTGTTGCCCGAGTGAAATCAATGAAACAAAGAAGCACGGTGAGCACAGGCAACTCCAGATTCCGGCGACCGAAAAGTTTGTGTTTTGTCACAACTTGCAGGCAACTGTTGCTAAAAACTTCTGTGTTACACAGTAAACTGAGAAGAGGCAAGCGCAGAAGATTTAAACTGTTGCGCAGATAAAGTTGCCCTGTGCGCGCCTAGCTTTAGAGAAGGTTCAACTACAGCTGTGCAGTGTTTATGTATGTGTGTGGATCCCCTCTGAGGAAAAGGGTAACACTGCTACATAACAACTATCTTGGCACGTTAGTTCATTCCAAGGTTTGTTGTTGCAGCCTGTTAGGCACAAACTATCATGTTACCAATGTATTGATCTTTAGGTCCCACTTTCAGCCGAACCAATGGAAGATATAAAGTATCTTTCCTTAACCCTATCTGTGCGCTGTGTTTTACTATCGTATCCATACGACATGGGGAACTCTGTGCCATCACTTTCAAAGAGGAAATTTACTCGTTAATCCGATCCAAACGCTTTGCATAGGAGTCCGTCAAAATGACTTTTTGAGAAATACTGAAAGCTTCTAAGAGATCTTCATACTAGAAGTATTCTAAAATGTGAAGAACACAACCCTGGGGGTACAAAATGACCCCAGGGCGTACGGATAGGGTTAAGAAACAATGTCTAACCTGATAAACAAAGAAATAGAACTCGCATAAAAAAGGAAGACTTGAAAATCATGGTAACGTAGCATACATAGAAAACAAGATTACATGAAAATAAGAGATCAAAAGGAAATTTTAGTTGTTGGAGAAAAGACAAAACACGCTGATTCATTAATGTGTTAATCACTTTCCAAAGAAAGGCAGATCTTAAAAATCAATTAGGAACATTCTGAGCTTTGACCATCATACCTCATCCTGTCTGGATCCTGTCCCTAGCTGACCCTCCAAGTTCCTCCCCCACACGTACACACCTCCATCCTCAGCCACAAGGACTGTGTGGAGACTGCCGCAACACACCTGGGACGTAAGATACGGTAAGTCAGATAAGATAAAAAGATAAGAGAGGATAAGGTAAGACAAGACAAAATAACAGAACAGTTAATTAATTTCCACAAAAGAGACATTTGCTGCAGCATCGTAAATACATACATACACATGCACTCATTATTATACAATCTCTCTCTCTCTCTCTCTCACACACACACACCCACATCACACCCACACACATCCACACACACTTACATGCACAGATGCTCATAGACACACAAATAGTCATTGGATGACATACAAAATAATATCATTCTTGCACACCTGACAATGACTCTATAGCTTGTCTCAATGACATTACAAAAACATGCATACGAGAAACTTTATCTTAATACAGTTAAATGTCAAGCTGAAGATTTGATGGCTAGTTTGAAATCAAGAGAAGTAGGCCTACATTGAAATAATAAGAGTCATTTTGAGTGGGGAAGAGGAAGAAAGTAGGGAATAAACAATCACATAGAAAAAGCACTGGATTTACCAGCAGCAGCACTGAACTTTTTCCGAGGTTTTTTTTTTGTTTCTGTTGTTGTTGTTTTTTTGTAGGAGTTGCCTCAAGTGCATAAGTGCATTAAAAAGTGAACTTCCTCACTTAGCAAAGCAGTTAAAATAAATAACAGGGATGAAGGCAGATACAATCAACAAAAATTAATTTAAGTATGTACATTTGAGCATCGTTGTCCTTGTATTTAATTCTATTATTTCTGAGGAAGTGTCAAAGGTGGAAGCCCAGTGTGGATTCTGAAGATAAAGGAAGAAGAAAAAGGCTGCGGCATCACAAATTACAAAACAAAGTATTTGATCGTCACCTTAGTGATTTTCCCATGTACATAGGTCGTATCTACCAGGCTGGGGTTGAGGAAAGACGTCTGTTCTGGGATGTAACGCCCAGCAGCTTTGCCTTGACGCATGGAAGATGCCACCTGTCTCAGGTTATGAGGATGACATCCCCACACGTACACTTTGTTGGTTGTGGTCACAGCAACCTATGGAAGACGAATGTTGACGGACAAAATGAAGGAAATGACACTTGCATTGTATCTGTCCTGCTTAACACTTCCCAGTTGACAGACATATACAGGAAAGCCTTGAAAGTCAACAAACCATTGACATAAAAGGGAAAAGGCCAGTTTCTTTAATTTCATTACTTTGACGAGCGCCTGATTTCACCAAGCTGCTTCACATATATGCATAATTAATAAATTTCCAAGTCAAACAAAATGGCAGACAAAGGTACAGAAATAAATATACAGAGATAGCATATCTAGGAGAGGCAGCATGACTTTGTCGGTTTAAGCAAGGAAACTCTTACCGAGTGGAAATACTTTGTGGCAATGCTCATGACGGGTTGTGGGATCTCGTGTATCTTGAGTGGCCTTGAACTCTTGGTGTTGGTGCCCTGACCCAGCTGACCAAAGTAGCCACAGCCAAAGGCGAACACATCTCCCTGGTCAAACAATACAAATGTTTACAAGAAAGAAGCAGTCGTAGAAATATCAAATTCAACCAGACATAATGAAGATCATGTAGAACAACCATGGGCAAACTATGGCCTAAGGATCTGAACTGCCAGCGGTTTCAGTCTGGCCTGTGAGTCAACCCAGTAATCAATAATGTATGTAGCCTGCAGTTATAAATAAGAAAAACAACAACTATTCATCTTCAAAATTAAAATCAATAGTTTTCAGCACAGCTGGAAACAATAGATCTATTATTTCATCTCATGAGACGCCCTATAGTAACATTACTAACATGTCACTTTTGAGAGCTTGGGTATTTCAACCAGTTTCACCCAATTTTCTTCACTTGGGCCTGCAAAATATTCAAAATAGCGTAATCCAATGCATGACTTGGACATGATTGCCTATGCCTGATTTAGAAGGTAGATCATTTGAGTTTAAAGAGGCCCATAGACACAATAATGGCCCCTTAGTGTAGGTAAACAGCAAGAAGCATAACAGACAGAAGGAACAAAAGGAGAAAAAAAGAAGGTTCACCAGGATGTATGATGCATATCATGAGACATTCTATGATGCATGCAAATAATTTATTCAAGTAAGGCGTATTGCAAAAGAGAAAATCCTGAAAATCAATGAGAAAGTGTCACTGGAACAACAGAGAGTATGGAATACACAACTTCTACATGATAATATAAAGTGGGGCCAATACTTTTCCCAAACCGGTGAACAGTACAGGTAATAAAATCACATCTGAAAAGACATTCTGACCTAATCAAAAATGAACCCAGAATTATTAAATATAACCTGGTAAAGAAGATAATCTACCATCTGAGACAGCACGACTTCTTCTTCTTCATTTTATTAGCTTTTTCTGTAGTTGGATATTGCTTTTCTGACCTTCCCACAATTATAAAACACACTCTCTTGCTATTCTGCCTGCTTATGTTGTTTTAGGGCCAAACCATGTTTCTATATCCTGTTCCCATCTCGAGTTAGGTGTCCTCCTTCCTCTCTCGTCTTCTACCTTTGCATCCAGAATATGTCTCTCGAGTAAATCAAGGCATTTAATGAATAAAAGTGAAAGTAATTCAAACATCTCAAAAAGTCTCACTGACCTTATTTAAGACAATACTAGATTTTTTTAATTTGCTCTAGTAAAAGAGAAAAATCTACTAGACTATATGAGATGGAAGTGCAACACAATTACACAAAAATCAGAGGTGCAACTAGGCAAAGGAAAAATAACCTGAAATTTTCAGACCCCAAGGAAATGTGCACATGAGATCTCAGTATTTACAGATCATATAATCTAATGCCTCTTGTCTCACGACCATTTCTACATAAATTGCAATATGAGCTGCAAAAAAGAGATTAAATGATAAATAATCACATAAGCAAGAACATATTAATACAAAATCTGGACAATTACAGAAATCCAGATTTCCTGATTTATGGCATGACTGAAAAAATCACTTTTCTCAACTCACCGATTCTGTCAGAGCCAGTGAGTGGGCGTATCCTCCAGCCACCTTGACCACACCGACATTAAGTAGGTCACGGACGTGAGTGGGCACCAGGCAATCCTCAGGGTTCCCATGTCCCAGCTGCCCATGCACACCCCAGCCCCATGTGTATACTCTATTTAAAAAGAGAAATAATGTAAATGTTTTTATACCCCCATTGGCACAATTTAGATCATTTAGGAGACCAACTTCTAACTGTGCCTGTCAGGGTAAACCCAGACAGAGAGGGAGACAACATCCCAGCAGACAGATAAAGATATTCAATGAAAAAATAAACCAAAAAAACCCTCCTTACACAATATTTGAACTCTTCTGGGTGTGATGGCATAGCACCTAGCCACTGCACAACATATGCAGGTCATCTAAATTGTTTCAATGAATACATCAACACATTAACAATCAAGCGACTTTGTTAACAGTTTCGAATTTAAATCATAACTAGAAAATAATGAAGTAACTAGGTTAACAGTTTAGGATTTAAATCTTAACAAATAAGTCAACCAAGCAACTTTGTTAACAGTTTAAATTTTATCAAATAAGGGACTCTTTATCTCCGAGGGGGCCCACTTTTTATATGAAATCTAAAAATGACATATACATCACTAAATTGGTCATTAAATCACAACAAGGGAACCTTCATCTCAGGAAAAGAATTCTTGGTGAAATAGACCTCAGGACTAATGATGAAGATGGTGAAATCAGTGTGAAAAAACAGAAAGGTCCACAAGACTCACTGGTGATCAGCCGTGAGAGCGAGCGAGTGATACAGGCCGCAGTCGACTGCGACAACCACCTCCGACTGCATAGTCTCCAAGAGCATGGGTCGTCGGTACACGTGGCACGTTCCCACGCCCACCTGACCGTACTTGGAGCTGCCCCAGCCGTACACCTAGCCATGATAGAGGGTCAGAGGGTAAGAAGGTCTGAAGGTCAGAGGGTAAGAAGGTCTGAAGGTCAGAGGATCAGAAGGTCTGAAGGTTAGAGGATCAGAAGGTCAGATGGTTGCAGGGTCAGACAGTAAGAAGGTCGGAAGGTCAGAGGATAATTGATCAGTGAGTCAGAGGTTCAAAGGGTCAGAGAACAAGAGGGTAATATTGTTAGAAGGTCAGAAAGTCAAGTCTCAGCTTTCTTTCTTGGATCTAGATTTTGTTTTCTAATCTAATTTCCTTGACAAAAGCAAACATCCTCCTCATTTTAAACAAAACTTTTAAGAAGATATATATAAAAAACTTGTTTAGGATTTATTCAAAATTAAGAAAGTGATGCTGGTTCCCTAGGAGAAAGGTTTGATTGATTGTGGTTCAGGAGTTTGATGTTTATTTTTTATTCCAAACTCTGTCCTGCCAGCTACAGGAAAGAGAAAAGCTCAAAAATATTTTTAAAACTTAAGAAAACAAAAATGCGGATAAATCTTTTTCAATATTCAGCTGTCACATAAACCCCTTTACACACACATTTCATAGACCAGCACACAGTACAATCCCCCCCAAGTGTCTCACCCCTTGTTGTGTGAGTGCCAAAGTGTGCTCCGTGCCACACGCGACAGCATCCACCTTGAGCTTGAGGATGTGCAGAGTCTCAACGCGCACCGGTGGGCACACAGCGTGAGGGATGTCCCCGTGGCCCAGTCTGTTCACACAGATGAGATAGATGAGATAAATTAAGAGTTTACCGGTCTTCCATTGGAATAAGTTGAAAGTGTGCTTTCATGCTGTTTCGGTGTCACAACAAAATATATTTACACAGCGTTATATATACCCATCACAATCTTTCTTTTTCTAGATAGATGGGGGGAAGGATGGATGGATAAGATAAGATAAGATAAGATAAGATAGTACTTTATTATCCTAGAGGGAAATTTTCCTTGGCTGTACAGGACCGTAAAAACACATGCAGGTATACATAAAAATTTTTAAATCATAATATATATCACTCTCATTAAAATTCAATATATGAAAGGAGAAGTAAAGCTGACAAAATGTACATTTACATCAAATGCATCATTCAACCACATGCAGGAATCTAAATACTAGACCTTAGGAGTTATATACAGATACATACTCTAAGAGCAACACACATCTATACTCATTCTGACAAAAGCCTTATGCTAGATGGTAAAAAACTTCTTTTATATCTTTCTTTCTTTGTTTTTGGAGGTACATATCTGCCGCTACGTGATCTTACAATTTGTGCGGAAAAGGGGTGTGATGGGTCGTTTATAATGCTTTTTATCTTTTTTATACGTGTGGTGTTATACATTTCCAGAGATCTTGCTGGCTTTCTTAATGGTTCTGTCAAATTTTTCTTTATCTTTCACTTTACAATTTCCACCCCAGCAGCAAATACAAAATAATAGCACACTTTCAATCATAGAATGGTAAAAAAGGGACATAGTCTTATTGTCAACACGGAAACTTCTTAATTTCCTTAAAAGAAACATTCTTTGATTTACCTTTTTATGCACAAGAGCAGCATGGGGATGCCAGTCAAGTTTGTGGTCGATTGTTACACCAAGATACTTGTAAGAGCTTACCACCTCCACCTCTTCATCTTTAATAAATAGTGGTTGCAATTGGTCTTTTTTTACTCTAAAGTCTATTATTAATTCCTTTGTCTTTTTTACGTTTAGTATAAGGAAGTGGTTATCACACCAATTTGTAAATAGATTCACAGCGTCCCTGTATTCATTCTCATTTGTTGTTATAAGGCCTTGTAAAGTGGAATCATCCGCAAATTTTATTAGTTTGATGTCTTTGTTATCAAAAGTACAGTCGTTGGTGTAGAGCGTAAACAAGACAGGGGAGATTACACAGCCTTGGGGTGCACCGGTGTTCGTGAATATTAGGTCGGATTTTACACCATTTAATTTTACATATTGAGGTCGATTGGTAAAGAACTCAAGAATCCAAGCTATAATGTTCTTGTTTATGTTCATGTTAATTAATTTTGAAACCATTATGTGCAGTTGGATTGTGTTGAATGCGGATGAAAAATCAGCAAAAAGTATCCTGGAGTAATTTCTTCGTGTGTCTATGTGTTTGTAGATGTTATCTAAGAACACTAGAATGGCATCCTCCACGCCCCTCTTGGCACGATAGGCAAATTGCATGTTATTCTGTAAGTCTTCTGTTGATTTTCTCAGTTCTTTCAAAACCAGTTTTTCTAAACATTTCATGAGGACTGATGTTAAAGCGACAGGTCTTAGGTCGTTCAAATTTTGTATCGATTGTTTCTTTGGGACAGGAATTATTTCAGAGCATTTCCATGAGAGTGGTATTATTCGTTCTTTCAAAGACATATTGAAAATATCAGTATAAATGGGAGATAACTGAGTAGAACACATTTTAATAATTTTACTTTTTACTCCATCGGGACCACTCGCTTTGTGAGCTTTCAGACGATTAAACATGATCTTGACCTCATTAACATTAACCACAAAAATATCCTTGCTCTTGTCATTGTCTTCGTCTGTGTGGTGTTGTTGTTGTTGTTGCTATCGTCTGAGTAGTCATTTTGAATCGTCTCTTTGACAGTTGTCAGCTGGTCGGAGAAATCGTGGTTGTCAAAACGAGCGTAAAAAGAATTCAGTTTGTTTACATGGATGGATGGATGGATGGACGGATGGAAGGATGGATGTATGGATGGATGTGTGTGTGTGTGTGTGGTGTGTGTGTGTGTGTGTGTGTGTGTGTGTGTGTGTGTGTGTGTGTGTGTGTGTGTGTGTGTGTAGTGTGTGTGTGGGGGGGGGGGGTGGGTAGGTGGATGGATGGACGGATGAATGGATGGATAGATATATGGATTAACATAGAGATAGAAAGATAGACAGATAAATAGATAGACAGATAAATAGATAGATAGATGAATAGATAGACATAAATTGTAGATAGACAGATAGATAGATGAATAGACAGACAGTCAGACAGACAGACAGACAGTTAGATCACTATTTCTCCCCTTCTTACTCATATACTACATTCATTCCCAAAGTTCTCACCTTCCTTGTAACGACCGGCCCCAGGTGTACAAATCCCCGTTCCTCACCACAGCCGAGTGCTTGGCTCCTCCACACAACAGCTGAGCCTGCACCGAAAGTCTGCGACGACCTTCACCTGCACTGCCGTCTTGATCCTTCCAATGAAGATTTATGTCCATATCATATCAATGTCTCACAATTTAGATAGTCTAGTGCACACATAGTGAAATCAACAGAACATGGTAATCTTTCCATTATGTGGGAATTTCGCTTTGTATGTGTTTGAAATATACAGACTATACATGTACACAAAACAACTCAGGACTTGAACATCTGTTCGCTTTGAGACCTAATTAACTTTGAATATCTGTACAAAACAAACGTTCTAAAAAAGTCGGAAATAATGCTAAGTGACCACAGCCACCCATTGACATCGGAATTTCAATTATCGCTCCGCCGTAAACGATACATTTCCAAAAAAGCAAGAACAGACAGATATAAAAATTCATTCGGACAAACTGCAGTGAGGTTACTGAACACACAGAGAAAGAGAAAGGGAGAGAGAGACAGAGAGAGAAAGAGAGAGAGAGAGAGAGAGAGAAAGTTTTACGGAGCAGGCGTTTCAGCACGAGAGACGTGTATTTATTGTAAACAACCAAGACAAATTTCTCCCTGTGAGGTAAATAAAGGTTGTCATTGTCATTGTTTTGCTATGTGCGTGCTAAGCTATTTTTATTTTTTGCACAAGATTTAACTCCTCCTAGACTCCTAGACAAAGATAAGTTATTTCAAAGGTGGAGCCTTAGGCCTAGTGCTTAGATAATTTATTTTTTTTAGAGTAAGAGTTTTACAGAACTTGCAAAACAATAGGATCATGTAAATGCCCAAGATTAGACGTGTTACAAGAGAGTAACAAACACAAAAAAAGGAGGAGAGATAAGGACGATAGATGTTTGATTGGAAAGAAGGAGCAAACCACACCATAGTACCCATCAACCACCCATATATTGAGAAAAAAAGAAAGAAGGAATGAAAGGCTGTGAAGATGATGATTCAAAGTAAAGGTCACCAAATTGCATTGGGGCATAGATGTTTATCTATGTTATTCATTCAGTAGTTACACTTTCAGCTGGAGTGCAGTAGGTTGATATGACACCTATACGTTATCTACCCAGACACAATAAGCTCACATATCAAGAGCAGACAAGTAAGGCAAGTTGGTATGTTATGAGTTTGGTTCCCATTTCAATGCAGTGATGTCATTTAAGAGGATTTCATATCCATCTCTGATCTGATAGGACTAAGACAAGAGCTCTGATTGCTCGAGGAAAGAGAAAAACATTAAACACAGTAATGGTAATTTAGTGCAGGGAAAAAGTAAACAGATAAACAGAAACAACACATGGAAATAGATTTTCTCTTACTTCAGAATGACAGAAACAAATCAGTTTCTCTTCTTCAACTTTATAAAAACTTTTCTGACGACCACAATCTACACTTGATGTCCTAAATAAGACATTTATTTTTAAATCAGCTGTTACTTTGTTCATCAACTGACAGTGAAAGTGGGAATTTACAAATGCAGTAGAACCTACTCTAACGGCCACCTGTCCAAAACAATCACCTGTACAAAAGACTACTTCCCAAAGTTTTTTTTCTGTACTATGACACCACTGTTCAAGACATCCACCTGTCTAAGACAATCATTTTTCTCCTCGACAAGGGGTGGCTGTCTTGGACAATCTCCACTACTAACAGCACCATCCAAAAATACTGTATGGTTACCGGAAAGGCTAGAAACACAAGACTGTTATGGAAAGCTGCCACAGAATAAATGGACAATAGATTCACAGCAGGTTGAAGAACCCACAGTTGACAACCACACACTTCCTGCGAAAGACAATATGAAGAGAACGAAAAAAAAAAGCTAGTACAGTGCTAAAACAAAAGGAAAGATAAGAGAGGAAATTGGATTCTTGTTTGTTTTAGTTAAAAGTTTTAAGGCACTTGCAACAAAGTTAGGTAATATAAGTGCCGAAGATTAGAAGAGCTATAGGAGAGTAACAAACACAAAAAAAGGAAAGATAAGGACGATAGATGTTTGATAGGAAAGGTGCAAACCACACCATAACCCCCGCCAACCACCCGCAGGAAATTGGATTAGGAAAAACACTCACAACATTATCCACTTCTGACACAGGGCTGTTTACTATGGACTCGAACTCTAAACTTTTCTGAAGGGTTGGAGTACTCTGCCGACGCTGGTGGTTCAAATATAAAACTGTTGTCAGGAAAAACTCCAGCAAAGAGTCAGCTCGCATATCTCGATTTTCCTGGAGATGAGGAAAAAAAAATCAAACATAAAGGTCAATCTCTTGTTTCCTGAAGATGAAGACAACAAAAATTAAAAGATAAAGGTCAATCTTTTGTTTCCGGAATATGAAAATAAAGCCTACACAAACATAAAGGTCAATCAGTCAATCTCTTGCAACAAGCTACAAGAGAATAGTACCTGATGTCCTTGTGACTTTGTATGTGACCTTTGACCTCTATGGGCAGTGTTGGGATTTTTTACTGCCTCATAAAAGACAAATCTTACAGCTCGATTCTGTGAGGTCAGCAGTGTTCTTTGCGTGATTGCAGACACGTGGCCATGCTATCCCTGGGCCCAAGGATTTCCGTGCGGATGGAATATTTCTAATGAACATTGAGGCACAATGTTGACCATTTTCATAGTTAAATTATTCTTGCTCTTGAGCAACAGAACAAAACAAGGACCAGTCCCTGTTGTTTGTGCAATTCTTGCATGGACTTCTGGCTTGGTTTCTTCTTGGCTGATGATAGCACCAATGTACTTGAACTAGTCAACTGTTACAAGATGTTAACCATTGACCGTAATTTTTGTTTTAATGGTTTCATCCCTATATCTCAGCACTAATTTCCATGCCGTATCTGGTTGATGTTTCATCCAGTCGTTTCACCAGTCTGGCAAATTATTCTTCATTCCCTCCCAGTCCGTCAATGTCATTGGCAAACCTGAGGTCAGTAGCTATTCGTCCATTGATGCTGACTGTGCATTAAAGAAGTCTTTAATTCCAGCGGGTCCTTCTGCTCCAATTTCATTGCCGAACAACAGGCTATCACCAACATAGCAAACTACATCAACTACTTGTTTGACACTAACCCACTTACTACCACAGACATCGTTATCTTTACGGACAGCCTTTCAACACTAAAGACACTTGAGAGTGGGACTGATGTGAACAAAGATATATTGCACTTGATTTGGAGTCTACATAATTTGATAAGTAGGCACCACGTCAGATTAGTCCTACAATGGATTCCTTCCCACACTGGGATACCGGGAAATGAAAGAGCTGATGCTCTGGAAAAGAAAGGAGCTAGCCTCCCTCAGCCTGAAATTCCTACGAATTACACTACCTGCTGCCAAATGATCAAGTCAAACCTCAAGGAAGAGTGGATGAATGATTGGGCCACAGGTACGACAGGAAGGAGGATGTATGGCCACATGAATAAACCACTGGTCAAAGATCCAATCAATGAGTTGAGGAGGGGAGATCAATCCATAATCTTCCAACTTAAAACACAACATGTACCCCTCAACCAACATCTCAACCGAATTGGAGTAAAGCAGTCTGCTGCCTGCCCACTATGTGACTACCCCTCAGAGACAGTGGAACATCATCTGTTCTTCTGTAGAAAACTAACTGATTTAAGGGGATGTTTTCTTCCCAAGCTACCCCACACATCTAATTGCCTCTACTGCTCAAGACAACAATTAGAACAAATATGTAACTATTACCGAATGGCATTATGTAGAAGAGTTAACGCTCAGATGCTACTGGATCGCTAACAACAACAACAACATGCTGACTGTGCTCGTATGATTTTCAAGGGCATCAGTCATGATTTGTTCAAAGAATCACACAAACTGTAACTTACCGACGATGACTCTAATCCCTCGCTGGCAACAGAGCACAAGGAAGTCAGACTGTTAGTTCTGGTGAAAAGGAAAGACAAAAGGGTTAAAAATTCATTAATGCAATCCACAAAGGGGAAGAGAGAGGTGGGTCATTTGGTATTTTTGGTGGGTGGTGGGGATTAACTGGGTAGTGACAGGTATCATTAATGCCCCACTTGAAAATGCATCCCTTAAACGTGGCAAAAGGGGGCTCTCGTGGTCTAGAGGTTGAGGTGTTCACCTCTCATTCAATAGGTCCCAGGTTCGAATCCGAATAGCGACAGAAAATTTTCTTCTCTAAAGTTTTCTCCTTTTACATCCTTTTCTGCTCTCTGACAATGTTCTGTCATCTGCTTTCATCTTTCCTTTCTGCCCCAACCCCTTCACCTCCTTTGCCCCCTCCTCTGGGCTCCTGACTCTTTCTGCAGCCTTTCTACTGTTTCTCCTTGGCTCCTTCTTACTGATGACATTCAGCCACACCCCTGACCTTATGGAGGGTAAGATCTACACCTAGCCTTCTTGGACAAGGGCGAAAAATCTCAGCGGTCCCACGTGCAAGTTGCGAATGTTAAAGATCCTTCGGTGGTACAAAATCGATAAGAGTAGGCTTCAGCCACAACCCGGGCAAAATTCAAATTTTCCTACCAACTGAAAATGTTAGGTGTGTCCCGCGCACTCATATAACCTTATGCAGTTGCGAATGCCATAAAACACTTGCAAAAAAAAATGTGGCAAAAGTGGGTATTGGCTATAAAAAGATAGCCAAGCAGTGGGCTCTACCTTCTCCGAGAGGTGTGAAGTCTCTGCAGTGTTCCCCTCATCACAGACTTGGATGGGTCAAAAATCCGCGCCAGTTCCAGCAGCTGCTGCGGCTGCAGTACAGAGATCAGCGGCCTCAGCACGCCAGAGTTGTGGATTGCCAGCTGGGGTCGTGTGATCAACAGACGGACGAGATCCTCAGGGGAAAGGCATGGAAGGTAGGATCCTGGAATAAAGGAGAACATAAATGTAAGGCATTGCGTTGAAATCCGGTGCTCGTCAAAACAAAGAAATCTGATGGCTTTTTCGGCCAATTTGGTAATTTTTTTTCGAATATTTTGTATTTGGCTCACCACCTTGTAAGTCCATTCAAAAACACTTTTATGTGTAGATTCTAAGGAAAAACATTGATTACAGGCACAACCAATTTAAATTAGCAGTTTCTAAGGACTCTTAAGATATGGATGTCACCAAACTTTGGCGATCATTTTCCCGCTAATTTTACTTCTAAAAACCAGGTGACCGAACTTCCTTCAATCACAAATATCTCGCCTTCTACTCAAGATAAATATATCTTTTTTTCATCAAAAGCAAGGCAAAAGAACAACCTTTAAAGTGATACCAATGACTCAATATGTCCACAAATTGAAGAGTGCCTGATTCCACCGCGTCGTGACAAATACAGTTGAACCCTCTGTAACAGCCACCTGCCCAAGACAATCATCTGTACAAATGACAGCTTCCTCCTTGTGTTTTATTCAATATTACAAAGACACTGTCCGAGACGTCTACCTGCCTAAGACAACAACTTTTCTCCTCGACAATGGGTAGCCATTCCGGAAAATTTAAACAGTACAGTTATATCTATGGCGTTGGACGAGAAAAAGTAGCCATGTATGCCTTAATTTCATTTCAATTATTCAGGTTTGATCATAAAAAATATGTAGTATAGTATAGTAGAGGGTTTTACGGAGCTCGGAACTGCATAAGGTCATATGAGCGCCTAGGGGTGAGGGTGTCAACAGAGAAATCTTTAAAGGGAATTAGACTTATTCTGCTCACCTCTCTAGCTTCAACAGCACAAGGTCTGCTTCGACTATCAAGGCACTCCGGAAAAAGCAGGTCACAAGAGAGTGACAAATATACAAAAGAAGTAGAGGAAAATGACAATAGTAAGGATTAAGAAAGAAAAAGCAGCAGTTCCCTGTTGTAGATCAGGCACAGTTATGAGCGTGACATGAATCAGCCCATTTACAATTCTACAGTGCTTGAAAGAGAAATGTCCCCCCCTTTGGGAATGGCCTTAAGACACTACAGTCAGTGGCACTGCCCCGGGGGGTAAAAAATATGACTCTACAATAAAAGTAGTTGTGAAGAAGAAGAAGAAGAAGAAGAAGAAGAAGAAGAAGAAGAAGAAGAAGAAGAAGGAGAAGGAGAAGGAGAAGGAGAAGGAGAAGGAGAAGGAGAAGGAAGAAGAAGAAGAAGAAGAAGAAGAAGAAGAATGTAGATAATTTTTATGGCATCTAATCCAGTGTGCACACAGCTCTAGGCACAAACAGCAATAACAACAATAAGGAGGAGAGAAACAACAACAACAGCGACAACAATAACAATAACAACAACAGCAAAAACAATGAGGAGGAGAAAAAAAAAATATGAGGAAAATGAACAACAATCTGCACTGTAAAACAAACTGCCCAGACCTTTGCCACACTGTATGAGGTGGGCGCTGAAGCCCCTTTGCACCAAGTCGTTGAGAGAGGAGAAGGAGATCTCTGTGAAGGCCTCGGCCTGGACCAGTGCCATGAGCGCGTCCACCACCAGACCGCGGGCTTTGGCAAACGTCAGGATGAGATCCACTTCCCCAAAGTCCGCAAGAAGATTCAAAGCCGTCTGCTCGTCAAAAGAGAAACTTCCAAACAAGAAGTCACTGAAAGGATAATAGAAAAATAATCTTATATCAATATTTTATTTTAATTTCACTGCTTCGTTGTTTCGAGGAAGGGGATATAAAATGTCTTGAAGCTGTATACTCCCCTTGCCCTTTCGATTAACAAATTTTTATATTGTTGCTATTGTTATTAATCCAGTAGTAGTTAGTGAGAATGTGCTCTTCGCCGTAATGCCATGTTAAAAAAGGTGAAGTATTGACATTTTTTCTCTTCTGCAGTAAATGGTATTGTCTGTGGTAGGGACATAGAAAAAGTTTCAGTCAAAAATCTTATAGTTTGGGACATTTGAAGAGCAGATGCTGAACTGTTTCGTAAACACAGCCACAATTCAAACCCATTGCTAGATTTACCTAAGTTGATTTATTTAATTCATCATGTATCAAAAATAATAAAAGTTAAAGTTTACCTCAAACCTGCTTGCACATTGGCTACTGCCTGTCCCCCACTGTGCAGCTGATAGACGAAGCAGTGAAGCAGCATGTTGGACAGAAACTTGCGTTCCGACGTGTTCAGCTCAAAGCTGGGGCTGCTCAGCACCTGCCTCAGGTGGATCATGGTCTCAGAGACACAGCCGTAGCGAGCCAGGCCACCCGTGCGTTTTGTAGCAGGGCACTGAAATAGTGGAAAAATCTTTAACATATAACTCAGAATAAAAAAATAAAGGGAAGTGCAGGGGTTAGAGGAAAGGGGGGATGGGGGAAGATAATTATAAGGGTATGAGTGATGGAGACTCGGAGATACCACAAGGCATCACTACTTAAATGTGTATAGCTATCTCAGGGATCATTTCTGTTCTATGTTTGCTCACCTTTTGTTGTCACAATTGACAGGTGTGGGGAAATGCAGACAATGATAATAAAGTTCTCCTATGTTGGTCTATCTCATATTTTGATGAAAAAAAATACATGAACATTATCATGAACATAAAATTGCAAATGTGATATAACATGAAGTACATCAAAAAGAAAAGTAAAAATGTGTATAGAGAAAATGAAGATAGATTAATGCTTGAATCCCATGGGGAAGAAGAAAGGGAAAGGAGGAGTGGGAGGGGTGGTGTGAAAATCACCATTACTTACACTACTGAAAAACTTATGACAAATCAATTTTTTACAAAATTTATGTCACGCTTTACTAACACTGAGGGAACCTTTCTAACTTGTAACATGAGTGGATCAATGCCATGAGAGCAGACACACTAACATACACTCTCTCTCTCCCACAAACACACACACACTCTCTCTCTCTCACGCACACACACACACACACACACACACAATTTGGCACTGTCACAAATCTGACAGGCATGCACTACTTTAGACAAGAACATATAGGTATGCAGTGCAAACAATCATTTGCCACTGAACATTACAATAGTTAAATAGTCTTCTTCTTCTAAAATCACATTCTTTGAACAATCCACCCCAACTTTAATGAAAAATCGAATTGTTATCTTAAGTTCTGAGGAAGGAATACAGCTCTCATACCCAGTAAATGAAGCAACAAAACAGTCTAAGATTAACATTACAGTTGTCACTCCCTGTATACTGAACAGAGGTAAAATGATCACCTATCTTTTTTAGGTATGACAATAGAACAGTTATGTCAAAAAAGCAATAAGAAAGAAAACAAACAACACGTCTTAATCCAGCGCCTTACACGTGTTACTACATATTCCATTGTACAGTTAAAAAATTCAAAGATTGCTTACTTTCCTAGCACAATTACACTATTGTAGTATAGCGGGAGTTAGTGCTATACAAATGCTATCTACTATTATGATTATTATCATCAAGTTTGGTCATAGCTGAATCCCTATCTTCCAGAAAAGTATCTTCAAGGATACTTGAGAAACATTAAAAGCCATGTATCAAATTTCACCACAGATGCTTCTATTATTATCAAGCTTTCACAGAACTCTAAGAACAAAAAAGCAAAAAGAAAAATACAATCAACAAAGACATGCAAACGAAACCTTTATCAACATAACAGATTTTCTATAATTTCTAACAAGATCAGAATTATCTTAAATGAAACACATAGACTGAAAAGTTGAAAAATGATCTGACACAACACGCATGCCGTGATTTTCTGTAAAGCCAAGAAAGTCGTGAATGACACAACCAGTTCAGTATTTTTTCCCCAACATGAAGACAATGGGAGTAAAATGAGTCAGTTAATGGCATCCGTTTGGTCAAGTTTTTGTAGGAGTACAAAACGCTATTATACAAGAAACAGTCAATTGTTTTGGTTAGACTTTAATGGTGGTTACAACACAATTAGGTGATGTAAGTCAAGAGCCAAAGATTAGAGGTATCACAGGAGAGCTTACTATAAACAAAAAAAAGGAGGAAAGACAAGGATGATAGATGTTTGATAGGAAAGAAGGAGCAAACCACCCCAGAGCACCCACCAACTACCCAAGAAAGCAGTCAATTTAAACGCATACCCAATGTGAGCATACAGAAAAAGAAGAAAGAAGGAAGATTAAAGAAGACAAACAATACACAAGACAAAAAGTTGGATATATTCATTTGGGCCACACATATTATTCGTGTTGCACCTTGTGAACTGGGTCTATTTATTACCTTCCAACCAACAGGGAGTAGTACGAGTCAGGGAGTGAGTGAATATATCAATAAAGCTAACAACGAGTAAACAAATTTGTGTGGGGGCTGTGCAAAACCATGGATAAGTCGCGCTGATCAAAACCAAGATGCACATGAACAATAGCCAAGTTTGCATCACGGGTCAAACAAAGAGTTTTCAAAACAATTCATTTTGAAATATCTGTGATCTTTCAAAAATTAAAAGATTTTAAGCAAAATATTTTCCAATGAGTGTTGCTAGTACAGATAATTTTCTGCTCTCTCCTCTCCTCCAGTTACACAACCTGTCAACTTACACCTTACCAGTAGACTAGAATTTGAACTATTTAGCAGAGAGTTTTTAATATGAAAATAGTACATTATATTGTTGGAAAAGAAACAGACTGAGCGGGAAAAAGGAAATGGGAAGAAGAGTAGTCAGGGCAACTGCTGTAATTATGTTCATTGGGTCTTACAAAATAAAAAGCTTTTGCCACTTTGACACGAATTTAGTTTTCTCAGTTTTGGCCTTTGTGTGGTTGTTCTCTTCAAAAATTCTTCATTTAAAAAAAATACAAAAGGTAGTTTGAAAATGTCAGAATCTATAAAAGATATTGAAACAGAGAATGCCCTTTTCTCAGAAAGTGACAAATCCGATAAATCCTTGGTTTTCCTTTGCCATCACACATTCTTGCTTATAAAAATAAAATCATTTCAAAATGGTAGAACAACCAAGAGTGAAAATCACAAAACATCAATACAAAAAAAAATTAGAAAAATCTGCGTACAGAAAACTTTTTTTTGCAGCATGCTATGTTCATCACAACAAAATAATACTGGAAAGCAAATATTTTGAACACTGGCAACAAAATGAAAATAAATGTGGTAATAATTCATAAGATAGCCTATGAAATCTGTTACACTGCGCTATCAACACATTTTGGTCACACAAGCACCACACCTAGGCTTTGTTTTCTAGGACAAGGAGATCATCGGGTCTATATATTTGCCCTAATTTGATTTTCAGACGCCAATCACTTGTAAGGATTTATTTATTTACCTTGAAGGCACTGAGGGATCTAGGCGTGACAGCCAAAAATAGCAATCATTTTAATTATGTATCCATTTAGGCATGTCCTACAACTGGTTGAGACATTGTCCCTTGAAAGGTCCATTTCTCCCAGGGAAAGAGTGCTACCAGCCTCTTCTGTCCATGACTTGTTGGAATTTGAACAAAGAGAGGAACAGGTTTTGAAAGAAAGGAGGAACAGGTTTTTAAAGAAGAAAAGAACAGGTTTTGAATTCATGAGTATTTGGTATCCACTTCATCTCTCCTGAGTGGACACCACTTGAAATTCCAGAGCACAAGGACGGAGACAAAGAGGCAGACAGAGGAAACAATGGGAAGACAATATTAAAGAGAGAACCGATCATGTCTGGAACATCATAAAATTAATAGAGAGCTGAGAACTGTAAGGAGTAGAAGAAACTGGGGGTAAAATCTACATCGATCCCACAATGGTCAGCCAGACTACGGGATAGGCGAAGGTGAGGGTGAAAGACACTGCTGCCAATCAGACTGCTAGAAATCTTGCTTTTCAACATAGACTGCCCCAACAACAGCTTCTCAAAACTAGTCACAATCTATTGAGTGAAACGGTTTGCCCGCTGAACCCAGAAGCAAAAAAGGCACTTTAGGGAGAAAAGCCTCATGGCCTCACCCCAGCAAGCAGCATTGTCTTCTGCCATCTTATCTTACGGGTCACGTTACACCCAAGAACACAGATTATATATCTCACTTAAACATTATAGTTGACAGGTTTTTTAAAATCTATGTTATCTGATTGTGAATTTGGGTCAGTTTCTGAGTGTAAGCATATGTAGTATGTGTATATATTTATACCTGTGTGTGGAAGAGAGGACATTTGAGAAATCAGTGTGTATGGGTATGCAAGCTTTAGTGTGCGCGCATGAATTTGTATGTGTATGTGTGTGTGCACGTATGTGTGTGCCTGCATACGTGAGTGTGAGTATGTGGTAAAACACTTAACCCATTGCCAGAGTCTGGACAATGCTGCTGTTATCGATCCAGTAGTCTGAACAATAAAGATTTGTCTTATCTTATCATATCTAATCATTAACGACACACATTGTGGTGATCTGGAGATCTATTCTGCACTTGAATGAACTTTGGTTGACATGTCAAAAAAAGAAAAGAAAAAAAAAGGAAACATAGCTGGCCAGAACAGAGGGAGAGAACAGAGAAAAGGTGCAACCCCATCAGCTAGGGAGTTACAGCCTCTGTTGATGTGACACCTGGCTAAAGTTGAACCAGCTCAAAAGGCCACCTGTACAAGACAACCACTTGTACAAACAAATACTTCTCATTCCCACCCCCCCCCTCCTGTCTTAAAAAAAAATTTAATGACACTGTCTATGAAGATAACCACCTGTTCAAGACAACCATTTTTCTCCTCAACAATGGCTGACTGTCTTAGAATAGTATCAACTTTTTCAATACTCCTTGGCCTGCTTCGAGAAAGGGGAAAGAAGAAAGCAGAAAGAAGAAAGAAGGAAGAAGACTGAAGATGCAAAATAGCAAATATCACACATGATGTGTATATGTGATTGCAGATGTTTACACTTTCTCCAACGGAGGCATGACGACTACACTTCCGGCTAGTGGAACAGTAGAACTATTCTCCCCCCCCCCCCCCTTACGTACTGGGGAAGCAGAGTAATACAATTTTAGTAACAATAAGTGCAAGATGCATCAAACTCAATACAGCCATACTATTGAAAATCCTACCTTAGGCATTTTCTGTCAGCCAAACAAGCAGCAGAAAAAAAAACAAACAGCAAAAATAAAAGTTCAATTATTTATTTGATTTTAGAAATAAATGTCAGTTAACCAACCTTATAAGAGCTCTGAAAAAAATCCTGTTAGCAATTATTGTACCATTTTCCAGATAAAATGAAGGCGTCGATAAAGGAAATATGAAAATAATTTTAGCAAAACTAATTTTTGTAAAAGGCATAAGCATTCAAGGTTTAGTTTTAGTAAGTCTATTCAGTGTTTAAGGCCATTGGCCCACATCACATCATATAAAACATTCATTTGTTAAATAAAGTATCCATAATGAAAAGGTACAGGATGAGCACATATTTCTTATCATGGGTCAAACATTGCATATTTATGTCATTGGGCTGAGTCAGGTTGGGAGCGATTAACAATTTCCTTTGATGAGAAAAATTTGGGTAATAAAAGATAAAGTGAAATTCATCTTCAATTTCAGGAGAGTTACACCTCCCGCATAATGGTGAATTATTCATTCCCATTGACAAAGATTGTTACCTAATGGAATATTATGAGATTTTAACAAGGCTATGACCCTTGTGTTCCAAAACCGTGGGAGGTTGATATACTCAGCTGTCTCTAAAAACAAGCATTGGAGGTATTATCATAGGAAAGTTTTTTGTATAGCCTGGAACTGCAAACATTTCTGTTCAAAACTGAAAGGACAAACCACACACCTAAGAACAGCAATCAGAGCATGCTTGTCTAAGCTTAAAAAGAAACCATGAAAATAATTGTCATCAGGATAATTAGCGATAGCCTAAAAAGCACTTCCCATAAGAAGACTTTCGTTTTTCTTCTATGTTCCTTTCAAAATTTGTTTTTCATTTCATTAATTTGAATATATTCGATGATGCTTTAAAAATTTAGAATTTGAGATCCTGTAAAAATGTAAGATTCAAATATTTTTTTTCTTTTACTTCATTCAAATTCACCCTTAAATAGTCTATGTAATGAGAACTTCAATAACTACACCGCAGTATCACAACAAGAACTGAGTTCCCGAAGACATTAGATTTCCAACTTGCTTCTCTGCCTGCATACGCCTACCGTACCCTCCTCCTTGTTCAAGATTTGGAGACATTTCTACCCAATCTGAATAAAAAGTCATAACAATAATGTTCAACAGATCTTCTTGTTCTGCTGAATCATAGAACAGAAATTGCACCTCTATTAATCTTATAAACATCAATTATGTATTTTTGTTCCCTGTATAAAATTACCTTTCCCAAACAAACATATGGCACATGCAGAAGAAAGCAATCAAGCTAAGCACCTCTTCTGCTTCAGGAAGCCACCCTCTTTTTTCTTTCAACCTTAAAAACAGCAACAAAGTAAAGACCAACTTACCTTGGACAAAGTATAAAGTTTCATGGCACGAGAAAAACTTCCGCGCCGCAGAAGGAAGTCAGCTGCCAACTCAGACAGACTCGTGAGGTCAAGGCCGATGCTTATGGCCAGATTTTCTGCTTGTGTGGTTTCCGTCGAGGTCAAGGCGAGGTGAAGAAAGAGACGTTCCGGAGAAATGCTGGCAGAATTATGTAGAGGAGGTAGAGAAAAAAGCGTGATGATTTAAGACTCTCCTCGGGCCATCGTCGTACACATGAGTCTAAACAGCTATATAATACTTAATGTACAGACCAATATGCTTTCGAATTTAGCAAAGATAAGAACAATGTTCTACTTCATGAAAAGAAATTATACCTCAAAGATCATAATTTACAATTTAACCACGTTATTACTATGAAGCATAAGAAAAACACCAAAAGACAGCATTACTTGAAGTATATGTTTTTCAGCTAACAAAAAGTATCAGTTGACTTCCTGTGGTACAATGACCTTTCTCATAATGGTACCTACTTTATAAAGACAAGGAATTTAACTACCGCAAAGTAGCATTTGGCTTGAACTATGTTGTAACCAAAGTGACACCTTCAAAAATTTCTGAAGAATAAGTTCCGCCATTTCACGTTGTTAATTAGACTGAAACCCTCCATCCTTTTTTCTATGGTTGAGGCATGCTGACAAAATGAGTCACTTCTGGTAATCTATGAACGGAGACGTCGGCTGAAAATTCACACATTCAATTTGTAGAGTTTCAACTGATGCCATTTTCCCAAACTTAAACACTCCTTTTATAATTCATATGATAAATTGTTCAAACTCAACCAACAAATCTGACAAGAAGATTAACTCATACAAACATACACAACACCCCCCCCCTCACATATTATATCGGAAGATGATAGCATTTCTATCCTCCTCTTTCCCCCCCCCTCCCACTCTCTTCCCTTCTCCCCAGAAGATTTATGATTACAAAAGCAACACACCAAGGGCGGATTTCATAGACGCAGCAGTTGGTCACGATGACACAGCCATCCAGCACGGTGTGAGTCGTCACCGGGATACCGAGGACAGAAGAGTCAAGCTCAGAGTCCTGGTTCCTCACAGGCAAAATGATGCTGCCCGCCCTAATTCTGTTGGTCCACTCATTCTCGTGATGTTCGTGGTAATAAAACGGATAGCGCTTTCTCTCCACTCCAATCAACGTTTCTTCGTCTGGCAGGCTAAATTCTTGCACAATTGCTTCAGTGTTGTAACCCTGAAGAACAGAGAGAAAAAAATTGAAATAGTTTAAGTGTAAACATCCCTTGCAACAGTGTAAGGTTACTTAAGAGTTGGGACCCCAGAATTTAACGTCTATTTATGATAGGACACAGCTAAATGGGAGAAATCTTTCCTAAGGATACAATGCTGAACCTCGAACCCCTGAACCTGTATTCTTACTATTACAAGTTCAGTAGTCTAACCAAAAGACTACCAGCACAATCTCTGGAAGAAAATACATGGTTTTTTTCTGTTTTTGTAAGTGTTTTACTGCACTCGCAGCTACATAAGGTCATATGAGCGCACGGGACACATTAACCATTTTCAGTTTGGTAAAAATTAATTTTGAATTTTGCCTGGGTGGTGACTGAAGCCTACTCTTATCAATTTAAGGACTACCAAAGGAACTTTAATGTGTGCAACTTGCACACAGGACCTCCGAGATTTTTTTGCCCTTTTCCGAGAAAGCTAGTTGTTCGATCTTTTTAAATATCTGACAAAGTAAGAGATGGGAGACGAAGGGAAGTGTTCTTATCTTCTTTCAGTGAAAATAACGGAAATGACAAAACCCCACAAAATGGCATTCCTATTTTACTACACTAACACTGACCTGCTGGTCATTCATGAGGTTTTCTGACTTCTGGTTGGACAAGACCATCAACTTTTTGTCCCTGGAGTCGTGTATCATGGTGAAAATGAGCCGATCTGTCAGGATCACATTCTCGGCTCCGACCGGAAGTTTGTATACAAACAGGGGGCTGTGCTCAGCATCTGAGTCCATGACCTGTATGGAAGAAAGGGAAAAATGTGTGGCACAGTGGTGAAATCACCATTCGTCAAAATAAGGAAATCGAAGAAACCGGCATTTTTCCGCCTGATGTGCAAATTTTATTTAATTATTTTTCGGGGCTCAATATCCATTTATATGTTTTTGTGTGGATTTTACTGAACAACATGGATCAAAGGCACAAGTAGAGTAAATTTGCAGTTTCCAAGGACACTTAAGCTTTGGAAGTCACCAAACTTTGGCAGACATTTTCTCACTAATTTTATTCAACTCTGACATCAGGCGACTCTCACCATTTTAATTCCAAACATCTTTACTTCTATTCAAGAGCACAAGAGCAGAGTTGGCTTAAATTAAATAGAAATGTTGCAGGACCACTAGGTTTTCTTTGCTTCAGCCAGATTTTCAGTAAAGTATAGAGAGGTTGCTCAAACAGAAGAAAAAAAATCAGGGATTTCATTTTCTTTTGGTTCACTTGTTTCCAGATTAACTGTGATTAGTTTAAATGGACACCATTGTACTCTCTCAGTTTTCGTAAGAGTTTTACGGCACATGCAACACAATAAGGTGATATAAGTGCCGCAGAATAGATGCATAACAAGAGAGTAACATACACAAAAAAGAAAAAAGAAGGAGGAAAGACAAGGACGATTGACGTTTGACAGGAAAGAAGGAGCAAACCACACCAGAGAACTGACCGACCACCCATTTTTTCAGAAAAATAAAATACAGGAGGAAGTGAGAACAGGAAAAAATAAACAAAACTTGATAGATTCTCCCTTTGGCCCAATCTAGAAAATTGTAGTACCTTTTTTGACTTATTTACCCCATGAGCACCTTCATCATGACTATGGGCTGCTGAACTGACTCTTTGAACCCAGAGGTCCTGATCCTGACTGCACTCAGGGTTCCTGCCATGAACTTCCCACCAAATTCAAGTAGATTTCAAGGAGGTTTCAAGGAGAAATTTTTAAAATTCAAGGAGATTTGGTCAAGAAATTCATGACAAAAGCCTATTTTCGAAGGTCTACACTTGTCCGAAAAGAATCATATCATAGTTTCGATTTCCCTACAAAAACTTTTCGCAGAGTGACTGCCAACCCAGCTTCTCAATTTTCCGGTGGGGGGGGGGGGGGGGGGGCTCATCCATTCTCCAGGGGCATGTTACATAACAATGACAGTGCATGCTTCATTTATATATTATTTAGTAATATATACACAGAATGGTGCGCATGCACGCATGAAGGTACATTCCAGTCAGCAACATGTCAGTGTGGCACTGGGATACTGTGACTTAGGTATTTCAGTCAGTTCTTACTTATTTATATTTTCCCCTCATCATATTCCCCTATATAAAAATGAATCTTGCTTTGAGCCTGAGAAAAGGCCTAGAATCAGAATATCCACTGTCAAGAACCAGTCTGGGTGTCAAGGTTTATACAATAAACGTAAAAGATAAAAAATTATTACTCAAACTAAAAATAGAGTAATAACATGAATGTCTCAAGTAGACCTATTCAGTGTGAGAGGTGTAAAAACTGTGGGAGGGCAAGACGCAGTGACACTGAAAATCTGAAAATCTTGAACAGAAAGCTCAAATATAGAATACAATACAGTAGTCTCGCGGAGAATCTATGGTGACCCATGTTAAGGCTCACAATCGGTAAAATGGTCTCCCTCCACTCTAAAATGAACTGACGTGACCCCTTGGTGGGTTTATGACGTATGGCGAGCAAAGAGTCGTTAACCTTGAAGACCTATCACAGTGCATAGTGGCATGAGGCGTGCCATTTTCACGAATTATCCTATCATGAGTCTCAAGATCTACGCTTATCCAGCTGCCCCTCCCCTTTACCTGTCGAAAATTTATAGCTTGCCATCTCTGACCCAGCCCCCCCCCCCCCAACCACACCAATTAAAATTCAGTCTGTCTCGCAAATTCGGGAGTAAAGACAACTGCTGCAATGGTCGGGGAAGAGTTCACGATTCGATGTGATCCCGCCTGGAGCGAACGTATAGGCCCTACCTACCCAGCGAGTGATGTAAGTTTAGGGTGAGAGCTCAGGTGTGAGTGCGATACGTGGGGAAAACAAACGTGTCGGTCAGTTCACACCTCGGTGTGATCCCGTCTGGGGCAAACATTGCATCGCTTCATCGAGTTTTACAACGTGTATGTGATCACATTCACGATAGTGGCTGATCTTTGACGCGACGGACAGTTTATTGATCTCAACTTTTCCCCCTTGGTTGATCGGCTGTGCCGCCCGAGTTTTTGTTCCGCAAATTATACATATCTGAAATGCGGGATCTTAGCTGAATGTAGACCTTTTTAAGAGTGAATCAGAGCGGGATCTTAGGGGTGACTTTTGTATAGTAAAAATTCTGTTTTCTTAAAACAGCTGGATCCTAAGCGAACCGGGATCGTAAGCGGTGGGATCTTAGGCGGAGACTACTGTACATATAATTTACTATCACCTACCCAATGAAACGGGAACCCTTTAGTTACAAAAACACGGCTTACAAGGTTTGAGTATGACAGATCCCGATTCCATACATGGCCTGCACCAACGCGCGCATTGCAGAGAGCAGAGAGCTTGAGATCTAGATAGTAGTAATCAAAATTCTGAAAAGTAAAATCTGCTTCCAAGTTAAGTTTTTGTCATCCGGTTTTGCCTTCAACCCCCCCCCCCCCTTCCCCCGCGTGCGTCTTTTAAAAAAAAATCAATAATCCCCCCATTCCCGAGTCCTATACTTCGCAGCGCTCAGACTTTGCATGAACTTTGGTGACCTCAACCATCGCGCTGCTCACGATGTGACGAAAATGCACAGGTTCAATGACCGGTCACGATGGCGAGCCCGACAAGAAGCTTGTATAACTTTCTTTTTTTTTCACAAGTGACAGCACAGGACAAACGATATATTTTCAAGGCGACACAGCGTTTGTAATGCAGAACCTGCATGTTACAAATGTGGCGCTATCAGACTACTATAGGTCCTACCGGCAAATTTCTGGGTGGTAACGAAAGCGAAAGCAGATCTTGATTTTACCGATCAAACTTCGGTATCGCACATACACTTACACTTGTTGCCGCCATTACCGCATGTGCGCGTGTAACGTACTCTCAGGCCGGGAAAGGCCGAATGAATTTTATATCACAACCGCGACCGGCAAAAATGAACTCAAGGACGTTGTCGGATTTGGTTTTCAAATATTCGAGAACGTTTATGTATTTTCCCGAGTCTTTCACGGGGCAATTTACAGATTTCTTCAAATTCCCGTTGCATTCCGGGTCTCGGCGATTTTTTTCAAATGACCGGGTAATTCCAGGGGCCCCTGGGATTCCCGGGGCCTGGCAGTCACCCTGTACACGTGTTCTTGTCCGATCTGGCAAAATTCAAGGAGTTTTCAATGAGATTTTTCCTTGAATGCAAATTCAAGCAGTTTTCAAGGACATTTTCCCTTGAATGCAAATTCAAGCAGTTTTCAAGGACATTTTCCCTTGAATGCAAATTCAAGCAGTTTTCAAGGACTCCTTGAATTCAAGGAGGCCGCGGGAACCCTGTGCACTAGTTCCCCTGGATTCCTGATTCAAGGGCTTGTGCAGTTGCTCAGGTTCCAGATAGCAGTGGAAGGCCAATATATCTGGCATTTGAGGCACAGAGAGCCACTACCTAAACCAAAATATTGGTCTGTAGGGTTCAAATGGTAAACCATTGCACAACAACAACTTACCTCAAGGGTGGAAGACAGGGTGCAATGAGCGGTGATAAAATGTCTTCCTTTGGCAAACTGCGGCTTCAGCAAGGTCGGTGGTTCGAAGTTCTGGAACTGAGTTGGTGCAAATATTGCACTGTTCTCCTCTGCATATCAACAGTGGGAAAGCAAGACAAAAATATGAATTATTATCAGTGGCTATACTAAAATAAAAGCCTGTTTAAAATGTTTTAATTCCATTTCTCATCTGTGGTATCATTTGTATCTGAAGAGAGATATTTTATTCATATTCAAATTCTAAAGGTTTTCTGTAGGCACCATTAAAAAAAAATGAAATAATTTTTTCCCTTCCTGAAAAATTTTCTTGCTGATGATGTGCACAAATGTGAGACAAAGACATCTTGTCAGGGGAAAAAGGAACATGGTTCGTGAGCATTGAGAATCAAAGATGAGTTGGTGTCTTTTAAACTTTTTGATTAATGCCATGGCTTCAAGCATGGCATGTTGACCCTGGCACAAAAAAAAAGCATTGCAGAGTTGCTGTGATAAAAAAATGTGAAAGTGAAATTAACAACATCCTGTGTTGTGCTTGTCATGATGGCAAAGTATTGTATGCTGTGAACTGAAATTTCAATTGGAGTGTAAAACAATCAACTGACTGAAATGCATACACATATTTATCCGTAAGGCTTTAATGTAAATGTCACTTTCTTTGATTTGCATGGGGATCAGATGGGTGGTCATTGGGGTGAGTTCTTGAGCAAGACATGACATCCTTAGCTCAAAATACAGGGCGCTACACAGTGACGACCGACAGTGGCATGATTGTAAACTGTTCTGTATTTGTGTAATATTGGGTATTTATGTAGGTATTTATGCAAGTTTTTATGTATGTACATATTTATAATTATGTATTTATGTATGTAAATGTATGCTTGCCATTGCAAACCAAAGTGGCCTTCCAGGACAAATAAAAGTGTAATTTATTTTATTTTTTATTAATAGAAAAATAAATACATTTCACTAGCAAAGCACATTTTCAGTAAGAAAGTATTCAATGGGCTTTACAATGATAAACAGAAAATAAGCACCATATGGTTCCAACAGTGACTCTCTCCAGGGGCGAAGCGTCTTTATAATCAAATAATCACTGCTTCCCTTTCTAATTTTGAAACATTGTCGCTGTCAAATTCATCCTTAAACGTAAACCTCATAAATTAAATGTCAAAAGACGTTCGTAATCAACAAATAAAGTGAGGCTGGAATAGAGTTGAAGGGAACATGTGCATGGCAGTCAAAGCTGTTTCATTGCCACATATACCCTGTTCACCCCTTTGGGGCCACAGTTAAAATCAATCACCAGCCCTGAGTAAGTAAGCTAACTAACACTGGTCGAGTCTACCTCACAAATGGGAGGGGAACTAACTCTTAATAATCTCTTGACTGCTGCTTGTGCTTGTTTTTTTTCCTCGACTTTTTACCGTCCTATAATCAGATCGTGACCTCGATTATGACACTAGCTCCTGGCCGCGAAAGGCTAACAAAAACAGCCAAATGTGAAATTTAAAAAATAATAATTGTCATGTTCTACCAAAGAGTTAGACTCACTGGTAGATCTATAACATGTAGATCTAGTACTGACATCTCTGCTTCTTTGCTTTATGTTTATGTATTCACATTTAAAGTTAAGTTTAATTTTAGTGGGAACTGATATTTAATAAGATACTTTCCCGATTATTTTGGCGGTTGAACATACAATATGAATTCCGGATTTGTTTTCATTCACAACTCAGAGTCGCCGCCTCGAGTAAGATTCTTGTGTGATATCTACAGGCCATATCTGGTCCCATTTCACTTTGATTACCCTGTCAAACAGGTCAGCCTTCGCCCCTGACTCTCTCTCTCTCATCAATCTAAAAGGATATACATCATAAATCAAATTGCCCAAAATGTCTCATTTCTCAGTGAAACTCTACCATTTTTACCTGCCATGTCGAGAATGGTCCGAGGAGGAATGGTGCGGCCATCGATGTTGTCATAGCCCATTTCTGCCACATCAGAGTCCATGGAAAAGTTGGGGACATTTGTCTTTGTTTCTAACAACAATCTCCACTGATTGCCAGTGACAGTAGTGATCTGCACGAAAGAACATACTCACATGGGTTCTACAACACAAAAGACAGGAAATGTAAATTTAAGTTTTTGCAGATGCCCAGTTCAGCTCAAATCTCTGTTTTTTTTGTTGTTTTTTTACTTATTTGCATTTCAAAACTTCAAGGAGGAGCCTTCAAGTGAAAACATATTTTTACAGTTCTGTAAGATTTAAAAACCAAGTTTAAGAGAAAGGAAGACCAAACACACAAAAGTAGCCGTCCTACAACTTCTCATCAAAATATAAAATGAAGCATCATATAGAAAGAAAAAGCCTCAAGCATGTTGCTTTTAAAATAAGGATTTTGGTATAGCAGCTGGATGCAAAAAGAATCTTACAGAACTAATGATGTATTCAATATACAAAAAAGAAGAAGAAAGTATAAATTAACATCACAACCACCTTCTATTATGCAACCTGACAAATAAGCATTCTTGTTTTCCTTCAGCTTTAACTCTCTAAACCCTGACCATTTGTGGCAACCATATCCTCTTTGAGAGATTCATGCCTATCTTTAATGAAATCACTTTATTTTTTTACCCAACTGCAAGCTTACAACTTCCACATGAGCGCTTACATTTTGCCAAATTCTTAGCCAAAGTAAATTTAGTACAGCCATTTTGATTGGCAAAGGAATGCAAGCTTTAACCATCCCAAAAAATGCAATGCAGTCTCCCTCATCAGTGTGAAAGTGGGCAGGGCTCAAATGGGTTAAATATCTTCTCAGACTAACCAGAAGAGTACTGTTCATTTGCAAGTCATCATGGGACAATGACAGGTCAGTGACGGTTATGTCAATTGTTATTTTCGTGACTCTCTCCTCTTCACTCATGAGGTCAACAAATACAATTTCTCCAATCTGAGGGGGAGAAAAAGAACAATTGTTAGAGCCATCCCTTATAACGTTAATAACAATAATAAAAGAATTAACAGTAATAATAGTAATGATAATAATAACAATAATAATAATTTAAAAAAAAGAATAGATTGCATTCATTTAGTCCATATCCCAGCTCAAAAGTATGCTCAAAGCACTATACAATTCTACTTAACTTATGAAAATAAACTATATATAAAGAGAAAGAGAGAAATGTTTTAGACCATAACCCACCCGCATCATAAATAAGAATATTCTGGGTATGGGAAAAAAGGTACCCATTACAAGGAATGGTCAAAACAACGGGCAGATCTCAAGGTGCAGTGCAGACATAGCCTGCAAGATTCATGGGTGAAGAAACAGAACAGAGAACCTGAACACACAAATTTCACACACCAAAAGTCATCTGGCAAATACTTTACAGCAGTGCTTGTCAAACTGGGGGATATCGCTCACTGCTACTACCACAAGTTGGTGATTTGGTAATTTTCATGGTTGGTTGGGATCACTCGTGTAGTGGCAGGTATTATTTAAAGCCCCCACATGGAAATACAGTGGAGTCCTCATAAACCAAAATCTGTGGGACCACACGATATTGTTTGGTTGAGCCGGATTTTTGGTTAAGGGAACTTATTCAAAAGGAAGAAAACAACTGAGAATGTTATCATTGTAGGATTCATGGCTATTATCAGAATAACATCTTCGGGACAATCGACGTACTTATACCGAATCGGACCACCGACGTGTATTTACGCGATGGCAATACCACTCATTCAAACCAGTCCAGGTTTATTCCAAATTATCCATGTTTTCCGACTGCTTATCCAAGCACAGAAGAGTTCTTTCCCTTTCGAATTCACCAAAAGTGTTTTAGTTTAGTTCTAGTAACAGTTTTATGGCACTTGTAACACAATAAGGTCATATAAGTGTCAAAGATTAGAGGTGTTGCAAGAGAGTAACAAACACAAAAGAGAAGGAGGGGAGATAAAGACGATAGATGTTTGATAGGACAGAAGAAGCAAACCACACCAGAGCACCCGCCAACCACCCACCCACCGAAGCTGAAGCCAGTTTGAATTGAATAGAAGTGAAGAAATGTCTTCGAAACAAGAATTTACAAGGGATTTGGGCGGCGGCTCCGGTCCTGGGGATAGGATCAGCAGGTGTGGGGCTGGTCCCAATGGTGTTAAACTTTTCTGTTTTAAGTAAAAACTACTGAACATGCAGGTGGGCATTACAAAAAGTTTTAGCCTATATAAGGGGGCGAAAGTTGGCACTTGCTACAAAAAGGCTGACATGCACTGTTACAAAGACTCACATCAGTAGCAATGATGGCTATTTGCCTTCCATCCAGTGTTTGCCACCACAGAGCACTGCACACAATTCCTGCAAAAACAAAATGATTTCAACAAACGTATGTTTATTTTGTCATTCTACCCGCGGAGAAAAGAAAAAGAACATGAGAAGACTTACTATAAATTTTATGACAGAGGAATATATGTCTTATGATACGACATTCTTTTATTTAATAGAACACATTCAACTTTTTCAAGCAGAAAAGATAATAAATATAATTACAAATTTCAGACTTACTAAAAGCAATCCAAAGCCCAGAAAGCTTAAATGAATTTCTGTTCGCAGACGACCAATGTCTTATTCATCATGACCAACAAAGCCTCCAAAATTACACTACCTAACTCAACAACATCTGTGAGAAATTCAACATGAAAATAAACACACCAAAAACAGAAGTTATGAAAGTGAGCCGAAACCATAGTCCCCTGAACATCCATGTCAATAGTAAACAACCGAAACAGGTGAAGGAGTTTAAATATCTTGGCAGCACTTTTTCTGAAAACGGGTCAATAGACAGAGAAATAGAAATGTGAACTCAAAAAGCCAATGCTGTCACCTACCAGCTTGCACCCCTCCTATTTCATCCAAACATCTCCATGGACACAAAGAGACAGCTTGTAACCTCAATATTCATACCAACATTATGTTATCAGTGCCAGACCTGGACTTTAAGCAAATCTCATGAAAGCAAAATCACAGCATGCGAAATGAAATGTCTCCGCAAAACCCTTAACATCACAAGACGAGACAGGCAGAGAAATGAAAAAGTAAGAGCAGCTATCGGCACTGAGTCCTGCCTGCGTTACATAGAAAGACAGGATAAAATGGTTTGGCCACCTGTTACGCATGTCACCTGACCAGCCAGCCTCGAGAGCCTACAACACCAAGCACTCACGCAATAAAGGAAGAGGAAGGTGGATTGAGAGTGTCAAGGAAACCCAAAGAAAACATACAATCACAATTGAAAGAGCTGCGGAGCTGGCCTACCATAGAAAACTGCATCTCCCCTCGACGCTTAACGGCAACAGAGGATGGAAAAGTAAAGTTCAATGTGTCCCAGGTGTCGAGAGAGAGAGAGAGAGAGAGAGAGAGAGAGAGAGAGAGAGAGAGAGAGAGAGAGGGAGTGAGGGAGGGAGGGAGGGAGGGAGGGAGGGAGGGAGGGAGGGAGGGAGGGAGAGAGAGAGAGAGAGAGAGAGAGAGAGAGAGAGAGAGAGAGAGAGAGAGAGAGGCTCCCTCATTGTCAGAGAGAGAGAGAGAGAGAGAGAGAGAGAGAGAGAGAGAGAGAGAGAGAGAGATGCTCCCTCATTGTCTGCGAATATAATATCAGCTGGTAAAACTTTTTATTCTTCTGCTGAAAAAGGTGAAAATTGAACCAAAATTCAAATTACATCCCCTTACCATTTATACACTGAAAAGTTCTCAGAGTTACATCATCCGTTTTAAAGAGCTGGTTTATCAAGGCATCAGGTTCCTGAAAAAGAAAATAAAGGGGTAAAAAATAATAAAAATGGAAGGTGCAGTTTATGCATGGTAGCAATTCATCGATCTATATTAAATATACTGACTGTAGAACCAGGTTCCTCCAAACATTCTCAAAATCAGGAAAACAAAAGATGAAAAAAGAACACCCCCCCCCCCCCACCCCCTCCATGGCACTTTAATACATTAAAATCCTTGTAAATAATATTGACATGAAAGAAATGGAAACTCAACAACAACATACAAGAAGTCAAGGTTAAAGGTGAGATAGAAGATAAATAAGATATATATATAAAAGAAGAGAGAATCTGTTGTTATCCAAGAGAGAAATTTTTTTTGCTCGCCGCAGCTGACAAGTTGTGAAACTCACAATCACAACATAATACACAGTAGACAACATGCATCTCTCTCTCTCTCTCCCTCTCTCTCATAATGCTGACCATATTTTAGTCAATGTACGTTATATATATATATAGAGAGAGAGAGAGTATGTGAAATCCATCATTCACAGATGGTTCCTCATTTTAAAAAATGTGGTTCCAAACAACACCATGGTAAACTTTGTTGTTCCACTCACCACAATAGACAAGGCAGGAATTATGAAGGCTTCTTGAGAACTTTCTGTGACAATGAGGAGCCATGATAAAGTTGGGTCAAAGCACAGAGAAGCTATTGACTTATCCGGTAGCCAAGGGAGCTGCTTGATGATCGGCGTCCTCCCATTGATGCCATATCGCAACAGCAGCTGGTCTGTCAAGAGCAAATTTCTAATTAAATGACTTTGCCTACAGGTTGAGAACAAGAGCAGGATGCAAAGAGAGCAGATTTTGGGTGTGACAAAAAAGTTCTGACCACCTAAATAGTTGTTACGATTTAGTTAATATACATTTTAAACAAAAAATCGTTCTCCACTGATTGACACTATTTGTGATCACTTTTATACAGTGAACCTGTCACAACCTTTTAAAAACCCTGAAGACAGTCTACAGATGGTACAGTCTATAGCACAGGAAGTCTGAAAGTTGCAATACAAAAGGTACTTTGGTTATTGACATATTTTTGCAGCATAACAAAATATAATAAATATATAGGCCTAAAGCCTAACCCCCTGGTTTCTGTAATGTTCTTGAAGGGTAGGGAGGGGGCCGACGATACAGGGGTTTTTCTGTAAAGTGTGTCTGTTGACTGTAAAGTGTGAACCCCCCCCCCAAAAATGTCTTCTTCATGAGTTAAGAAACAGCTACCGACACTTATCTCATCCTTCATTTTCCACTACCTTACCCTATAGTACAAAGTACAATGTAGTGTACCTTACTGTACTCTCATCATATTTAAGGCAGAATTCTATTTTTCTCTAGAAATTTTCTGGTCCTTTGGACACATCCAGCTTTGTACACTGAAACCTGTTAAGTCACTTGTTATTAAGTTATGAAGACTTTAACTAAACACCTTATATTATGTGATTATACCACTGGCACAACTGATGTTCAAGACAATTTTTATTCCCATTCTGAATTTATTTATTTATTAATTCGTAATACAAATAATTTTAGTTTACTGATAAAATCATTTTAACTCATCACAGTGATCCAAGAATAAATAATAAAGAAAGACTTCCGTAATGAGCGACCACCACAACAAACACAATAAAGAAGAGACTTAACCTTATAATCCCTGACCCTAGCCTCAAAACCGTAAACTCTTTTTACCTATTTCATAGGTGGCCGCTCATTACGGAATTCCTCCCAATAATAAATGGCCAGCTCTATTTGGACTCGAGACCGATTAGATTTATTATCTACTTGGACTCGAGTCCGGATATGGGTTTTATCTATTCGGACCCGGGTCCGAAAAAAATGTTTTATTTATTCGGATTCAGCTTCTAAGTGAGTAAGGAGGTTACATAATATAACTATCGTCGGGGATTTTACCTATAACCAGAATAAGAACTAGAATTACCTACTAGGACTGTGTAATAGTGTCAATAGTCAAAAGACTGCCCTCTCATTGTCCAATGGCAGTGTCTAAGTTCATGGTAACCGACAACTCAGGGTCTTTCCACCACCACTACAGCATCATCATTACTTCCACCACCATTTGTCTTTCCACATGTACAATTTCATTTTGTAGCGCGATATAGTTTTTCTGTAATGTTTTTTTTCTTAATCACATCACACAAAACCAACAGCCGAGGCCTCTTCCAAACATCTCTTCCCCCAGCAAGCCAAGAGTGCGAGATCGCTACGCCAGACTCATTGGTCGACAAAATTAACTTTTCCCCCTGGCAAGGTCAACTCAACTTGGTGGTTCTGTTCATACTTCTGAGGCAGGAAGAGCCAGTTTAGATAGATATCTAGTTATGGGATATTAAAGCTAACGTCTCGATTTATAATCAAAAATTGTTTAATAAATGCTGGAAATATTTAGGAACAAGGCTCGGAAGTTGGAACGGATGTCATGCTGAACTCAGTTCAGAGTCTGAATATAACTTTTGTCTATTCGGACTCGAGTCCAAAAAGTCACTTGGTAATAAATAGGCTTTGGAATCGGCTTCCAGATAACTCGTCACACACCTCAAGCGATCTCACCACAGTTATCTCGTCACATACTCGAACTTGTGAAAAACATGTATCAACCTTTAATTAACAATATTTTTAAAATATAAAACCAGATTTTATTCAATCAAAATCTAAAGGTACATGACATTTCTCATCCCATTTCAACATTTTAAAGAGAAAACTGACACATTTAAGATGCAATATAACCTGTTAAAAATATGCCTGTCCTTACTGCATGCAATAAAACAAATCTAAAATGGTACAAGATGGCTGGTGGAGGTGGTGTGATGTGTTCACTGTTATTTGGACAGGCCTACTCTTTTTTCGGTGAACTCGCCACATGTCGTTTTTCCAGCTGTGTCCACTCCACCGTGGGGCAAGTTCTCTGGTTCTCTTGGAATCAAACCACACTATACACCTGCAACTAAAAGTACAACGACACAAACTATTTTTAGGTAAGGCGGCCATCTTGTGTGACAGACCGGGATACCCCTCCGATCATGTGACTACATCTAAATATATAGCCAACCGCAATCGTGTAAAGAATCTTTGGTGCAATGTTTTTTCAGGATGAAGACCGGTAATGTGAAAGGCTTATGATGCAGTGCTCCGATGATGCTGCTGCTTATCTCTTCTGCAGATAGTTTATCACCCCTGGAGGAGGGTAAATCTTTTGCAGTCTTTACGGCAAATTTATGTGCGTTTTATTGTCTTTACGTTTACTGTGTTTCAATTTCAAGCATCACTACCCCGGGCTGAGAATGGCATATCACAAAAAAGGCTGAAAACTAGGGGGGTTCGGGGGCATATTCCCCCCCCCTCCCCTCCCCCCCCTGGAAAATTTTGAAAAAACGAGGCATAAAATCTGGTTATTTTGGAAGAGTTTGAGGTCTTATTTGTTACCCTAATTTTAGAGAAAAATAATAATAACTACCCAAATATTGTCAAAAAGAACATAAACCATTACAATACATTTACTATACATTGTACTTTATATACATCATTCTTGAGAAGAAAAAAAGGTAAATTTTTACTTTCACTCCCGCACACAGATGCACTGTTTCAGGGGTCAAACTGCTGTACTGTTTGCTGCAGATCACACATAAAGCCACTAAAACTGTCGCAAATCAATTATTTTCAAGACAATTTCAAATCTAAATGTAAAATATCAAATTATGGGTGTAAAAACAGGGGGGCATGCCCCCCTGTAACCCCCCAGATTTTCTTTTACCCCAGTGGGGTAGGCCCCCCTGGAACCCCCCGATTGGTCCAAAGCATGTCTATCTCGGTTAAAAACAATCAAATATTTCAAAAACCATTAATTTGCGACGGAAATGAAGTTGATATTCGTGTTCAGCGCATCAATATTTAGTAGAAAATAGACAACTGGTAGCTGAGTGTGAGACGGGAGGGAAAGTAAAAAAATACCGAAAAAAAAAATTATTCAAGGGTTCACAAGAAAGGAGATTTTCAGTGTTTTAATGATTTTGAGGAGCAAAATTTTATTTTCGATGATTTAGGCTACAGGGTTGTAATATAATGCAGGTAAAAGAAACTAAATTTTCAAAGTAGCTGTATGCCAAATTTCAAAATTATCTGTTCCATATGAAAGGCCTATATTCCCTGAGCATTTTGGTACCATTCTTCAACTTCTCAGTCAATTTTTAAGAAAACGGTAGTTGTTTAAAATTTCATCAAATTTGTATAAAAGTGCTCACTGGCTGCAACTCCATGTGTGACAGATAATAAAATAGTACAAAGTACACTAAGCATCTCCACATTTACAGAGTACAATCACTATATACTATAACATATTACAGTGGAAGAGGCTAGCCGTACTTAATGACGGCTAGACTGGCAGTCTAGCCGTACTTAAGTACGGCTAGACTCACAGTCTAGCCGTACTTATTCTTAATATGATGGCTAGACTGACCATTTACAAAAAATAGGCCTACTGAATTGTAAATATACATTTTTAGTGTGCAGTACCTAAAGTATTTGTATTTGAGACAAAACCAGGTTCCTTAATGACAGTGCATGTATTTTAAACCTCCTGTTTTCTAATGTAAATATGGCCTAAGATAAGTACGGCTAGACTGTCAGTCTAGCCGTACTTAATATTGATGGCTGAATTGTAAATGAAAATTTTAGTTTGCAATGCCTAAAAAGTATAATTTGTATTTCAGACAAAACCAAAAGGTGCCTTACTGACTTGCATGTATTTAAACCTGAATAATTACTAGATCTAGATCTAATGAGACCTGTGTACTTAAAAGGCTTGAGTCGATTGGGCCAAACCTAGATCTAAGTACGGCTAGACTGGCAGTCTAGCCGTACTTAAGTACGACTAGACTCTCAGTCTAGCCGAAGTACGGCTAGCCACTTCGTATTACAGTAGTCTCCGCCTAAACGCACGGTGCTCGGGAGGGCTCCGTAGCGTGTGTTTATACGGAGTGTGCGTTTACATGAACCTTTGCAAAGGGAGGAAGGGAAGCAGTCATCTCATTGCCTTGATATTTTAGTGACCTCCCTTTGGGGTGGGGGTCACTTTGGGCCGATAATGTGACGACACGTGTCTGTTTTGTAAAAGATTCCCTGACTGCGGCTAAGACTGCAAAGGCGTTGAATGGGTGTGTGTGTGTGGGGCAGAAAGACAGACTTGAAGTAATGAATGCACCATAAAATGTTGGGAACCATGCCAATAGCCTAACCTGTTGGTGATAGTCATAGATCTAGAGACGACAGCCCAGCCACGTGCACACATCATTGTTTTGTTTGACTTCAATTACTAGATCTACAAGCATCCTCTCCCTCTCTTCTTTGGACCTTTGCACTCCCTTACTACTTACTCTTAAGTGAACTTACGAAGATATGTTACATTTTTTTACTGTCTGCTGTAACATTTTTCCTGCCGTGTAATGTAATGTAATGTTGTGAGGCGTAAAACTGACTAGAATCTAGAAGCTTGTGCATTTCCTATTCCCCAATAGACACACATAAACATGTATTACCATTGGAGCATAAAAGTGCTAAAAAGCTTATTTCTCCTTCTTCTCTCCAAGCGAAACGACAGATGTCAACTTTGCCATGGCTGTGAGGACGACTTGACTGAACTGTAAAAAGTCTCGTGAATTCGAATAGTTCAAACATCTCTTGATCTAGATAGATCTAGATCTCTAGTCTCTCGATTTAGAGTACCTGGTACATTACTTCTTATCAATTGTCTCACACCATAACGATTGACAAAATGCAGCTTCTAAGAATCGAAAGAAAAATTTGTGTATCGTTTTCTGTGCTCAACCAAAGAGTGCCAGTCTTTCTGGTCGAAGTGTATCTATCTCGATCTCGTGGACTAAACCAAAACAATATCATGTGACTTGTTTACTTGTGGCCCCGGCATTTTGGAAGTCTCTTGCTTTTGAAAATAGGTAGAAAAATATTTCACCATTTTTCTTCGCACTTAAAATAGCCAAGGCCTAACAGCTTGCTTTACAAGATATCCAAAAAGGTGACCAATTATTTAATTTTGATGGTGATTGATAACCTGTTGTGATAGTATGAGGTAGAATAAAGATATCATACTTATAAGCTCAAACCGATTCTCAAAACTGAACACTTGAAGACAATTATTGAGGGAAAATATAAAAAGCGAAACAAATGAAAAAAGGTGCGCATGCGCCATTGTAGTGTAAAGAGCGGAAGAAGAAAATAATCGGAAAATCCGAAAATCTTGTAAGAATAGAACAACACAGCAAATGAAAGTACCCAGTCACATCGTAACTAGACCTACGTTTTATTTTTTGTAAGTTGCCTAGATCTAGATCTAGATCTAGGTGCTCTTTGGAAATTGCCTTCCCGTTTGTTTACATAAGAAACAAGTGATTGCTAAGGACAAAAGTGGCCATGTAGGCTACGGCTAAGGGCCACCTCTATTCTCACCCGGAGTGAGAATAGTGCAGGCGAGTCTTGTGGCTATTCTCACCCGGTGCGCGTTCACCAAATTTTGCGTTCACCGTAAACCACAGAATTCTACACTGTGATATCAAAAAAATTGTGAACAAACGTTCCATTACAACTGTAGCCTATTAAAAGCGTACAATTTTGTCTGTGGGCAGTGGCAGTGGAGATAGAGGAGTAGCGCGAGAATTTTCGGGCAAAACAAAATGGCGACCCGCGTAGTTTGGCTCGATTCGAAAAGTTAAATAGCCGTAGCATCTTTGTAGACAACCAAAGTAATTTACTTTTGTGTTTTAACATCATTTTTTAACTTTGTTTTGGTCAATTTGATCGTCCACACCGATAGACGGTATTCAGAAGGCCACCTCTATTGTCACCCAGAGTGAGAATAGTGCAGGCGAGTCTTGTGGCTATTCTCACCCGGTGCGCGTTCACCAAATTTTGCGTTCACCGTAAACCACAGAATTCTACACTGTGATAACAGAAAAATTGTAGAATTCTGTGCCGTGAACAAACGTTCCATTACAACTGTAGCCTACTAAAAGCGTACAATTTTGTCTGTGGGCAGTGGAGAGAGAGAGAGAAAGAGAGAGAGGAGTAGCACGAGAATTTCCGGGCAAAACAAAATGGCGACCCGCGTAGTTCGGCTCGATTCGAAAAGTTAAATAGCCGTAGCATCTTTGTAGACAAAAAAATTAATTTACTTTTGTGTTTTAACATCATTTTTTAACTTTGTTTTGGTCAATTTGATCGTCCACACCGATAGACAGTATTCAGAATGAGACAGAGAGAGAGAGAAGAGGGGAGGAGTTGATCTTGCGAGAACTTCCGGGCGGGTGAGAACAGCCACTTTCACGGCTAAGTGAACCCTACCGTCCGTAGGGCCTAGAGGCTCCCTACCACCAAAGTCCAAATCAGCCATTTTTCGGCCTATTTTGTATTTAAAATTTAGGGAATTTATTTTGGCCAGATTGATCTTTTAGTGGACCCACCGTGTTTTCATGTGGTATTTTTTTTACTTTCCCTCCTGTCTCACACTTGGCTAGATTACCTGTTGATGCTGTTGTCCATTTTCTACTCGAAGTGGCTAGCCGTAGACGCCGTGCCGTAGTACGGCTAGACTGGCAGTCTAGCCGTACTTAGATCTAGGCTTGGCCCTATCGACTCAAGCCTGTTAAGTATACAGGTCTCATTAGATCTAGATCTAGATCTAACTTAATTATTCATGTTCAAATACATGCAAGTCAGTAAGGCACCTTTTGGTTTTGTCTGAAATTTTATACTTTAGGCTAAAGTTTAGGCATTGCAAACTAAAAATTTCATAAAACAATTCAGCCATCAATATTAAGTACGGCTAGCCTGACAGTCTAGCCGTCCTTAAGTACGGCTAGCCTGGCTGTCTACCCGTACTTAACTAGACTGCCAGGCTAGCTGTACTTATCTTAGGCCCTATACATTAGAAAACAGGAGGTTTAAAATACAAGCACTGTCCTTAAAAGGCACCTGGTTTCATCTCAAATACAAATACTTTAGGTACTGCACATTAAAAATTTATATTTTTACAATTCAGTAGGCCTATTTTTTTTAATGGTCAGTCTAGCCATCATATTTTTCGAAAAAGTACGGCTACGCAGTCTAGCCGTACTAAAGCCACAGTCTAGCCATACTTAAGTACGGCTAGACTGCCAGTCTAGCCGTCATTAAGTACGGCTAGCCTCTTCCTTTTCTACTAAATATTGATGCGTTGAACAAGAATATCAGCTTCTTTTCTGTCGCAAATTAATAGTTTTTGAAATATTTGATTGTTGTCGAGATAGACGTGCTTTGGACCAATCTGGGGGGGTGCATGGTTTTAACCCATAATTTGATAAATTTTACAGTTACATTTGAAATTTTCCTGAAAATAATTGATATTTGCGACAGTTTTAGTGGCTTTATGTGTGATCTGCAGCAAACAGTACAGCAGTTTGACCCCTGAAGCAGTGCAATCTGTGTGCGGGAGTGAAAGTAAAGATTTAACTTTCATGTGTATTAAATTAACTCTTTTCCTACCACTGGTGTACCACTGGTAGTACCAGACCAAAATCCTCTACTGGTCCAGGGCTCGTCCCTGACCTGTCTATTTTTACGCCCCTAGAATCTAGGAGAATACCTAGATATCTAGACGTCTAGATATCTAGCTAGATCTGGATATCTAGATCTTGATCTACCCCTCTCCCACCAAAGGAAAATGTCAAACAAAGTGTATACAGACCCGGTTACCGGGAACAAAGTCACGAAGTATACAGGCCCGGTAGGGGGAACCTTTAGTGATTTCGGAAGGAAGTGGAGCCTATCCTCACCCGGGGTGAGAATAAAAATACGATCGACCTCTCACCCCGGGTGAGACTTGCCACCGTAGGCTATTCTCACCCAGTGTGAAACAAGACCTGTTTTTCCTAATTTCGGAATATTTTCTATCGGTGTGGATGATCAAATGGATCAAAGAAAAAATTGCGTTATAATACCACAAAAGTAGGCTAATTTGATCGTCTACAAAGATGCTATGGCTATTTCACTTTTCGAATCGAGCCGAACTACGTGGGTCGCTATTTTGTTTTGCCCGGTAGTTCTCGCAAGATCTACTCCTCCCCTCTTCTCTCTCTCTGTCTCTTTCTGAATACTGTCTATCGGTGTGGACGATCAAATCGACCAAAACAAAGTTTAAAAATGATGTTAAAACACAAAAGTAAATTAATTTGGTCGTCTACAAAGATGCTACGGCTATTTAACTTTTCGAATCGAGCCAAACTACCCGGGTCGCCAGTTTGTTTTGCCCGAAAGTTCTTGCGCTACTCCTTTCTCTCACTCTTCTCTCTCCACTGCGCCCACAGACAAAATTGTACGCTTAAAAGGCTAACAGTAGTAATGGAACGTTTGTTCACGGCACAGAATTATACAATTTTTCTGTTATCACAGTGTAGAATTCTGTGGTTCAGGGTGAATGCAAAATTGATTGGCCTAGATCTAATAAAAATAATAATTAAATAGCATTTATACTGCGCATTTCCATGTTCTAAAAGATGCTCAATGCGCATTACAATGCAAAAGACATCACATCTTAAAAATTAATCGACAAGTGCGTACGTAAAACAACGTATTATAATGCATATATAATATAAATGCATACATGTGTGAAATTTTTAATGAGAAAAATAGTCTCGCAGTGAGGTTGAAAATGTGTTCACTAAAAAATAAAAATAAAATAAAAATCACGAAAGGTCACAATAAGTTGAAACTTGAGTAACTAGAAATTCATTAAAACATTAATTCTATACAGATAGAAAAACATTTCCGTTCTCTCTCTCTCTCTCTCTCTCTCTCTCTCTCTCTCTCTCTCTCTCTCTCTCTCTCTCTCTTTCTCTCTCTCTCTTTCTCTCTCCCTCTCTCTCTATCTCTCTCTCTTTCTCTCTCCCTCTCTCTCTATCTCTCTCTCTTTTCTCTCCCTATCTCTCTCTTTTTTTCTCTCTCTCATTTTCACACACTATTTCTTCAGTCTGGCATAAACACATACATATATTATATAATATCACAGTACATCATTATGACAGGTGTGCTTTTGTGAATAAAAAATGCTTTTTGTTCAGCTGATTTTTGAAAACGAAGTGGCTTAAGTACGGCTAGACTGCCAGTCTAGCCGTACTTAGATCTAGAATCTAGGTTTGGCCCTATCGACTCAAGCCTGTTAAGTACACAGGTCTCATTAGATCTAGATCTAGATCTAGTAATTATTCAGGTTCAATTACATGCAAGTCAGTAAGGCACCTTTTGGTTTTGTCTGAAATATAAATACTTTAGGCATTACAAACAAAAAATTTCATTTACAATTCAGCCATCAATATTAAGTACGGCTGACAGTCTAGCCGTCCTTAAGTACGGCTAGACTCTCAGTCTAGCCGTACTTTATATACGGCTAGCCATGAAGTCTAGCCGTACTTAAGTACGGCTAGACTGCCAGTCTAGCCATACTTATCTTAGGCCCTATTAACATTAGAAAACAGGAGGTTTAAAATACATGCACTGTCATTAAGGCACCTGGTTTCTTCTCAAATACAAATACTTTAGGTACTGCACACTAAAAATGTATACAGCTGTATTTACAATTCAGTAGGCCTTTTTTTAAAAAAAATGATCAGTCTAGCCATCATATTAAGAATAACCAGTCTAGCCGTCATTAAGTACGGCTATCCTCTTCCTTTTGAAAATGGAAATTGTTGGGGCAGATCTTATTTTATATGGGAGTTCGTTCCATACCAGGGGACCAAAGAATAAAAAGGAACGCTCGCCGTATGTTTTGTAATTTTGTTTTGGAGTTTTAAGAATTACATTATCAGAGGCTGATCTAAGGGCTCTAGGTGGATGATATAATTCCAGGAATGTTTTGATAAAAAGGTGCACTATCATTTATACATTTAAAACAGAGAACGGCAGTTTTGTATTTGATCCTTTCTTTTATTTTCTTTAACGGTGAATGCACTCTGGGTGAGAATAGCCAAAAGACTCGCCTGCGCTATTCTCACCCGGGGTGAGAATAGAGGTGGCCTTTCGGAAAGTTTCAGTTTCCAGACGTGGTAGAGTGTGTGTGTGTGTGTGTGAAAGAGAAAGAGGAAGGCAGACAAATGTGAAAAAGAGGGGAGAGAGAGACAGAAAAAGAGAGGGTGACAGCTCAATTGAAATTATAATGACATATATTGTTCTTTTCTTTAATTTGTCTTAGATAAAGTCTTATTGATTCCTCCAACTCCAAAAACGAAGGAAAAACGATCGTTCTTCGCAAAGTCATCCGCAATCTTCATTTAGATCTAGAAATCTAGATCTAGATCTATAGGCCTCAAAACTAGATCTATGATTAATGTCTGTCTAGTCTGTCTACTAACTGTCTAGATCTAGGTCTAGACTTAGGCCATAGAGCCATAGCATTTTTGTAGACGACCAAATTAGCTTACTTTTGTATCATAACGTCATTTTTTCTTTGCTTTTGTCAATTTGATCTCATCCACATCGATAGACAGTATTCTGAAATTAGAAAAAACAGGTCTTGTTTCACACCGGGTGAGAATAGCAAATGCTGGCAAGTCTCACCTGCGGTGAGAAGTCGATCGTCACCCCGGCTTTGAAAGGTCATATTTCTAAAAAAGTACAAAAATAACAGCACCATTCAAACTTCCCAGGTAGATCTAGATCTAGGTTGCCTCTAGTAGTGCAAAAGAAATTTTGAAAGTTTTGCATGCTGTACCTAATATAGATTCTAGAAGTGAAAATATGAGACATAAGCCTATAATACTGAAGTCAGGGTAGCGTTTTTTTTCTCATTTTTATGTTTGGAAGGGGACAAAAAAAGCGCTAAAATGACTTAAAATCATCTCTCAGCTCAGTGCTATATTTTCTTTCGTATATCTGCTAAAAGGAAGTCTATTCTATTATTTGGAAATCGTGGATCGGCAGAGAATTTCGTGTCTTTTCTTTACTGCATTGGAATAGATAGCGAGCCACTCGAGCCGTATTTTGCGGCTTTCAGTCCTGTGAGGCCTCGTCCACGATTTTTCGACTCGTGGTGGGAAAAGTGTTAATACTGCGCGCTAGCCATAACAGTGGGGGGTTTGAGGGGGGCACTTTTTCGGTTGTTACCCCAGGACGCCATCTTGAACCGAATGTGAAATTATATTGGGCATATCGAATAATTGTTGGGTCGTTATCGGTGGAACATGCTTTAAAGGGGGGGGGGGGGGCTGCATACCCCCTGCAAAAAAAAGGGGGGGGGGGTTCAGAGAGGTCTCCCCCCTGATAAACCAATGGATACAAAGGAAATGGATGGTCTCTTCATATTAGATTCTGCCGAATAATCAAATTCGGTCCAAGATGGCGGCTGGGGAAACAAACGAAAAAGCGCCGATAGTGGGGGGTTTCGGGCTGGCATTATATGGCAAATTATGAATTTCAAAATCGAAAAAGGCTGGCTACCAATTGAACGGGAAGGCAATTTCCAAAGAGCGCCGCCTATACTTTTTTGTCTGTCTATTAATGCTAGATTTTTAATACCAGGATTGTCACGACCGTCATTTGAGGAAACGGCTTATTGTCAAAGTTGCAAATATATCATTCAATATGATTTAGGCCTACCTTGCACTCTTTGCAGCTGCAGTAATCACAATGACAGTGTAGTTCATTGTGGTAGTCTGGTAGATCTAGATCTAGATCTAGTGTTGTCACAGATAGTTGAACAGTCAGTGGAACACAGTCAGTGTTGTGTGTATTATTGAAGTGACTGGAGTTGAAGTGCTTTAGATCGAGATCTAGGTCTAGCAGTTGCTTAAAAAAGGCAATATCTCATTATTCTCATCTGAAGTGACTATCCGAATAGACAAAAATTATATATTCGGACTCTGAATTGAGTCCAGCATGACGTCCGTTTCGATTCCTGTCCCTTGTTCCTAATTATATTTCCAGCATTTAATTATGAAACTTTTTCGATTATAATGATGACAATCGAGACGTGAGCTTTAATGTAATCCGGCTATCGTTATTCTCACCCGGTCTGAGAATATATAAAATCTTGACAGTATGCATGCATGCATACCTTCACCAAAACCCTAGATCTAGACAAGTATACATAAAAATTTATAAATTCAGAAAGGAATCACTTTCCAGAGTAATATGGTTTTAAAAATAATAGCCTAAACTGAGAGCTGTTTAATGAAATCATGTTAGTATGTCATTGTAATGTTAGAACTGGATTTGTTTACAACACAATAAACATTTTATCCCTAACAGAACCCATGAAGGCACGCAGCTTGACCCTTGGATTATTTTTTCCTTGATTTTTATTGGTTATACCATTCAAGAGTAAAATTTTCAATTACAGAACCAATAATATTAATAGCAACAAAAGGTGACGCTATATTGCTATAAAAATAAAGTTTTCCCCCAAATCTACAATAGGCCAGTCGCCTCCTGTGCTCGAGAGCTAGCCTGCTCGTTGGCGAATTTAGTCACCTCGCGTGCTCAGCGGAGTGAGTGAGAGACTGGGAGGCGAGTTTTGTCGCCTGGATAGGAAACGAAAAACGTGGGTGAGAATAATAATTAGGGTAGAGATGTACCAAAAAGATGGAGAATGCCCGAAACGAAATAAAAAGGGCGGAAGGAAACCGAAACAAATCGGGTGAGAACACTAGGCTGTCGTTATTCTCACCCGGGGCAAGAATAGTCTTTATTTTATCCTCACCTCAGGTGAGAATAATCACAGTGTTAATATCCAGTTCCAAGATATCTAAACTGGCCCTCCCTGTAGTAACAGTAGATTGAACAAAACAACTGAGTTGGGAGGGAGGCTTGGTATGCTCTACTTGAAAATCCTCCTGATTTTGTTTCTCAAGTCCAACATATTATTGCTACGCAATTACGCCTCCTAGTGTAGTAGTACAAATGAAACTTTTACTTTTATTAAACGCCATCCAATATATATTTCAAAATTAATAATTTGCAACAGATATGAAGTAAAAATTTGAGTAAAGGAGCAGAATAAAATGAATAAGAACTGAGATGAAAGCGAAAATAAAATAATACCCATTTTCTTTTTGTTTGTGTGGACCCAACCTATTGTAATTTATCCGTCTTTTGGTTTTCAGGAAACATCTGTGAAGAAAGAATTGATGAACTAGAAGCCTTTCAAGGAAGTGGATTTGAAGTCCAGACGAAATTTCAAAATGGCTTCCGAGAAAGAGAGTCGCTTCCCTTCTGTTTTGTCCTCGGAATCTATCAGGGTCATTGGGGAAACTATTGGAGTGTCTGGACTTGCTGATGAGGCAGCTTCTTTTTTGGCGGAGGATATCTCTTATCGTCTAAAGCTTTTGGTGCAGGTAATTTGAAGTTGTATTTGTATGTCTTTTATATTTCATTGATCTATTTCATTCACAATAAAGGTACTAAGTGGTTAGTGAGCTCAGGCTCACAGTAATGTCAAGTGTCTTCCTTTGACATGGGGTTTAGGTGGATGGTTCCTGGGATATGTCCTTGAGAAAGACATGATAAGTGTAACCCAAAAATAGGGCTCTGCATAGCAACTACCGGTTATGGTAGATTGTCTGTGATTGTGATTATATTGTGTCTCATTTATGATATTTGTCCCTTGTATGTTTGTGTATCATGAACACAATTGTATACCGAATTTGCCTAAAGTGGAATTTAAAAAATTTGTTTAATATATAGTATCTGATCTCCTTAAGGCGGAGACATCTAGTAGCCTGCCTCCCAATGATTTTATATACTATTACTATGTTGATGTAAAATTTTATAAATTGCCACATTATTTATCAAGACTGGACGAGGAAGAGGTTCTGATCGGTATTGTCTCATTTTTAATTCTTCTCCCATTTGTTTAATTAATAGGTCTGTATTCATTTCAAGTATTCAGGATGGACATATCTGACTAATTTTTTTACTAACTTTGTCGCAAGACGGTGTGGTAATTTGTCACTGTCGTTTTTTTTGTTTTCTTTCCCTGTCGTTTAAAAAAAAGAATAATCTTAAACTGAGTTGATTCATCACTTCTATGGGTGCGCCAGAAAGTTTAAAGAATTATATATATAGTTCTATATTATTTATCCTGGGAAATCACATCTGTGCTGTACTGTCATCATCAGGAAGCAGAAAAGTTGAAACAACATGGCAAGAGAAGAAAGCTGCTTTGCTCAGACATGGATGCAGCACTGCAAATGAAGAATGTGGAAGTGAGTATTTATTACGTGAAACGTTTTATTTTCAAGTTAATAGATTTTGATAACAATTGTCATTAAGGTTTTTCTTAGTTTTATGCAGTCATGATAATGTAACAAGGATAGTGTGAGTCACAGAAAGGATGCAACATGTTGAGAGCACTGAAATAATAACTGCAGCATGTGGTTTTGTTTTGTTTTTGTTCTTTTTTAAAATTGAAGTTTGGAAAAGCTCGTTTGTTTAAATTTTAGACATTTTTTCTGCCTTCCAAAGTTTCAATGCTAAAAAATGTTTGTATTGGTTTAGTTTGTGTTTTTATGCCGCCTTTGAGCTTGCTTTGAATTATAGCTTATTTTCGTGTCAGTGTCTCTTTATAGGTCTTGTTCTTTATTTGTTCATGCTTCTGAAATTGGTAATGCTTTTGCAGATGATCATTGTCGGTTAATGATCTTTTTTTTCTCATATGGTCTCAGGCATTGGGAACTCAACCAGTAGAGTGAATGCTTTTATTTCCCTTTCAAGTTCATTTCTCTTAATTTCCATACAATATTTTGGTTTTTAGATGACAAATGTTTCTCGTAAGATAACTTTTAAAATGTTATTTGTTTTAATTCCAGCCCGTTTATGGCCATACAAACAAAGATGGCTTCGTTCCTTTCCGACATGCTAGCGGCGGGGGCAGAGAAATTTTCTTCACAGATGAGAAGGAGGTAGACCTACAGACAGTGCTTACCGAGCAGTCCTCCAAACTTCCCATTGATGTCTCTATTAAAGGTATTTTTGCATGAATACGTACACAGTTGAAAAAGTCCAAGACGGCCACCTGTTGTAGAAGAGACAAGTGTTTGTCTTAGACGGGTGGACATGCCATTATTAGAAAAAATCAAAGTGGGAAGTGGTTGTATTGGACAGTTGGCTGTTAGAGCAGATTTGACTGTATATGAATGTCTTTCTCTTTGATGATGCTAAGTGTTGAGAAAAGCAAGAAAAGATACATACTTTAGGCACACTTTTTTAAAAGGGTGAAATAGTTTTTCTCTCTCCTTAAAAAGTTTGGTTTCTTGTTGAACAGCTTTTTGATGAAAAGCTTAGATGGCTGTTGGATTTAGAAAATGTTATAATGGTCAAGAAAGACTAGATTAATAGCAACATGGCATTTAGAAAAATATGTTAGATATCGAGTGATAATACAAGAAATAGATATTGAATGAAAATGCAAGAATAAGATATAAGATATTGAAAAACTATACAAGAAAGTGGTTTTAGATATTGAATGATGATACATTTTCTTTTTTTTTGTTTGCAGCTCACTGGCTCAGTATTGATGGTGTTCAGCCGTCTCTGCCAGAGAATCCTCCGCCGGCTAGTAAAGACTTGCAGAAACAGGAAATCCTGGACACAACGCTGAAGGCGTCCACTGCTCGGCTTCACAAACGAGCACACCCAGAAGTGGGCAAACACAAACACCATCACCACCACAAGCACAAAGACACAGTGAAGCTGAAAAACCTGACCACACATGAGCTGTCTGTTGTGAGTGATTGCTCTGTCTGTTAACACTTACAGTACCGAAGGCTCATATAGTGAAAAACCCTTGGGTACCACTCCAGTTTAGAACCCTGAAGCCGTGGTAGAATTTTTTATTAGAAAAACCTTGACAGCCAAGAAACACGCTGTAAAAATTCAGAGAGATACATCAACCATTCGGCTATCATATAGAGTGATTTCCTTGGGTATTTACTTCAGTGCAGTGCGTCCATTCATTGTTAATTATGTTTAGTGTGCCTGATTGCGTCGGCGACTTTCGCCAGCGGTACTGTAAGTTTTAATGCTGATAATAATGAATATCTTTCCTATAGTGCCCACTCCCTGGTGGCTCTAGGCACTTCAATATAAAATAAGATTTTTTAATGTTTTCAATTTTTTTTAAAAATGAACAGCTAACACATTGACATGTTTCATATACTGACCGATTCAATATACAATGAAACTTTCAAATGCACATCATCGCTTCTGGGTTTTAAATGGCTAACTGAGTTTCTGTAAAAAAAAATTTATAGGAGAGTGAAAAAGTAAAAAGCAAGGCTATTAAACACATTTTAGCTGTTCAGAATCCAGCATTGTAGTGACTATTTGGTTACCCAGTGGGTTAATCTGGTTGAAAGTTATTTATAGGATGTGTTGTGTGATGTCAGACATATGTAAGGGAAAAGAAAACAACTGAACATTTTCAGAGTTACTGTTTAGAATCCTGCAGCAATGATATACACTCTTAATCTGACAAAAGAACGCATACTCTAAAAAGACAATCACTGTGGCTACTGATCACACTTGAAAGAAGACTTAAACTAGTTACTAAAATAGGATTTAAATAAATGTGTTATTAGACCAGATTTAAATGCTGTCAAAACAGGCACTTATGTGATGTGAATTGACACGCCGTTCATGTTTATTTTAAAAATATAATTCCTCAGTATGCAATGCAACAAATAAAAATGTGTGTGAGACCAAGATTGACACTGAATTGACTCTGTATTTGTTATATATTTTTCCATGAAAACAAATAATTTCGAACTTCTGTTGGTTTGGACCTAACAGTCATCAGCTTCTTCAACTTCATGGGCGGAGTTTGATTTTGAGGGCCATTATTACATTTCCCTCTAACACACCTCACTAAGGCTTGGGCCTTGATCTCCTACAGTTTGTTTGTTTTTACAAGGGGAGGGGGGGTGTTGTATTTTGTTGTTATATACTGAGCAGTGTTTAGTACCTTCATTGTTAACTTATTTTAGCCATGATATTTGGAGGGGGAGGGGGGGGGGAAGCATTTTCAATCTTAACAATTTTTATAACCCATGTTACACATTCAATACTTATACTGACACATATGCATTTTCATGTAACCTTGCATAGTTATTATCTCACATGCTTATTTTTTGTCGTTTGTTTTGCAGGAGCAACAATATTACTACAAAGAAATAACAGAAAGTTGTGTGGGACCAGATGAGCTGAAAAGATCAGTAAGTTGGTGTATATATACCTGCAGTTTGACTAATACTCCTGCTCTTTACTGAGTAGTGTGGTATAGTGAAATGTGAGTTTGGGCTTGTGTTGACTGTGCAAGAATTTTTTTTTTTTTCACATTTTACTAATTTATTTTTGTTACATGAATCGGGCCAAAAGTAGGCACAAATCAGCCTTTCCTTATAGGGAGCATTTGGTTTAGTGGTAAGAATAAAGGGAGAAAGAAGGCAGGGATGGCACACCTTTATGTTTCATCTAAGTATACATCTTTGTGGATTGTAGTTCACTAGTACAGAAGTTACACTGTATTAATCTCATCCTGCCGCCCACCCCCCTCCCCCCACCCCCCACCCCCCACTCTCTCTCTCTCTCTCTCTCTCTCTCTCTCTCTCTCTCTCTCTCTCTCTCTCTCTCTCTCTCTCTCTCTCTCGGTCTCCACCCCCCCCCCCCCCTCCCCCCACCCTCTATATATGAATATATTTTTCCTTCATCTATCTATCTGCTTTACACTGTTGATTCAGTGTTCTAACATTTCTCCTGCTTCACTTTGATTACTGTAGACACTGATAAGCCATTGTTCTATGTTGCATCACATGAGTGGTTGGAAAGAACTGCTATTTCCTACTTCCTCTTTTTTTTCCATGTGTTTCTGTCTGTCTGTCTTTCTTTTCCTCATCACTGAATGATCATTTTTGTGTTGATGTGCTTCTCATTATTCAGATCATGAAATTTGTAAACATTGGTTGCATTATTTGGAAATAATTTTACACAAATTTTAGTGACTTCACCCAGGTGGGAATAAGTACTCAGCTAAAGATGGCGAAAGATCTTGTCAGTTTGAGCACTTAATCAAATGCTCGCGGTATATACTTCCAGGGAAACTGAGAATGTTTTGGAGTGGTCTAGGGTCTGCTGGGGGTAATAAGAATAATAACATTTTTAGACCATGCTGTGGAGCATGGATAAGAATTATTATATATGAATTAAAAGGCAATATTATTATTATTATTATTATTATTATACTATTATTTTTATCATTATCATCATCACCAGGAAGCCCTCCAGAGTCTCCAACAAGACCCGGGTCTGCACCAGATGCTGCCCAGATTCATCGCGTTTGCCTCAGAGGGTGTCAAGATCAATGTGGTGCAGAACAACCTGGCCTTGCTCATCTATCTCATGAGGATGGTCAAGTCTCTCCTGGACAACCAGACCATATATCTAGATAAATATGTAAGTCAGGACGAATCTGTGACTTTTCCATTTTTTTTACTTTTGAGGGTTAGTTGTTGTTGGGTTTTTTTTTCCCCTTTTTTGTGTCATCTGCTGAGGTATTCAGATTTAGATTTTGTATGTCATGTACAATTTTGGAGGGAGTTATCTTTTTTTTTTTCAGTAATAAATGTAGAAAAATAGCAGAGATAAGCCTAAATTTTGGCGAGGCATGGCTTTAGATTTACATATGTCACTGTTTCAAAACTTTTTCATAATTTATGCTTGTAGTACTGTTCAGATGATCAAAACATTTTAATTTGGCTGTGCGTGGCTGGGTCATTAGTTTGCGTGGAATCGACATCTGCACCTTTAAACAATTTTTATCAAAATAGTCGTGGACTGTCATTAGTTGTGCAAAATGAATTTTGACACTGCAGGCTTCAGTAAAAAGTTCTAGGGCAGTATTAATAGTATTATGTCAACAAGACTTCAGAATGAACAAGCATTTATTCTTAAAGTTGAAATTGACCTAGATGACCACCCGTTGTCAGGGAGAAAAGTGATTGTCTTAGATATGTGGATGTCTTTGACATTGTCGTCATAATATTAAAAAACTATATTTAAAAACTGCAATGGGGGGGGGGGGAGATGTTTGTTTAGGTGGTTATCTTGAACAGATTGCCGTTACAGCAGGTTCAACTGTATCTTCTGTTTCTTGTTATTCTCCAGCTCCATGACTTGCTGCCAACTGTGATGACGTGTGTGGTGAGTCGACAGTTGTGCCTACGACCAGACATGGACAACCACTGGGCCCTGCGGGATTTTGCTGCGAGATTAGTTGCACAAATATGCAGGTAAGGAAAGATTGATCGGATTAAGTTTACTTTACTTCTATATGTATTTTCTAATGCTTATTAACATTCTTGACTGCTCCTGAAATCTCCTCTGATTTCAAGGTCTCAGGGTTATTCTACTTCTTTGTTGAAGGAGTGGGGGGGGAAGGAAAGGATGGTTGGAGATCTCCACTAAATGATTCTACTTTTCTTTTCCTCTGTTATTTCTGTCTGTCTTTCCTTTTCTTTGACTTAAAACGATTATTATAGTGATGTGCTTCTCTTTACTTTCTCTTGAAGAAATATTCTCCTCTGCAGATGCATTGATCATCATCAGACACTTTGTCAAATCGGGACTATTTTGTCCAAAGTGCACCTTAGACAAAATAGTTCTGGGGGGACGATTTACATAAAACACAAAGTTAGTGAACTTTTGTGATCTTGTTCCTCAGGAACTACAGCAACAACACCAACAACGTTCAGGCTCGCGTCACGAAAAAGTTCAGCAAAGCAATCCAGAGCGAAACTGCCGCCCTAGCCACACAGTACGGGGCCATTGCTGGTCTGGGGGAACTGGGCCCGGAGGTAGATATACGTTACGTGCTGTGTGTTTGTTTACTTATTCTAACATGTACGTTGTTGTTATCGATCCACAGCTGGAGCTATTTTAAAGTGTTGTTTTTATTTTTGTTTTTTTTGTTTATCATCATTGTCATGGAGGATTTCCAAAGCTAATGTAAGGGAGGCACTCACACATGTACAGAAGCGCTGATTTTCAAAATGAACTAGGAATATCAGTATTTCTAATGTTGTTGGGATTTTGTAATATACTCCTGCTTTTACATCTATTTATGTTTTAATCTCTTTTTGCTGGTCATATTGTACTTTGTATAACGATAATCTTTATGCAAGAAATATGAGACAATTTATGATCTGTAAATTTTGATTCCCCTGCTGTACATTCCAACGGGGTTCTAAAAAGTTCAGGATGTTTTTTTCATAGCGGGTTAGCAACTCTGACTTGTTGAAATGGGATGGAGTTTCTTTGCTTTACTAGGGATAGATGGATGGAGGGATGTAGTTAAAGTAGTCGCAGGCATGTTTGTTTTTAAATTGGTGCAGTACTATTTTGTTTTGTAAAAAAATAGTTAATGTTTTTACAGGCAGCATGTATATTATAAAATTGGAGACCTATTTTTTTCTATTGTTGTAAATGTCAATGTGCATCCTTTCTTACTGCTTACGGTATTTTTTTTTGACAAGGGGATAAACTTACTTTTTGGATTGTAAATGGAATTTGGTTTTGTTACCTGACAAACAGTCACATTTCTCATCATCACAATTAAATCATTTAGGAGGCGGGCTTTTGATGTTGTCCGTCAGGGCAAATCCTGGCTGAGAGGAATACAACATCCCAGCACAAAGAGCAAGATACTCGATAAAAACTCTCCCCAAATGGGAAATGGAATCAGGTCTCCTGCTTGCGACAGTGAGATGCCCAACTATTACACCACAGATGCCGGTGAACATGAGAAGAGAAATGTCACAGTTTTGCCTTTTCCCCCTCCAGGTGATCAAGTCATGCTTGCTGCCTTACATTTGCATGCTGGGAGACAGGATCAAGTCAGCGAACGAAGGCTCAGCCTTGAACAGCATCGACAAGATTGCTGCGGAACACATAAAAAAACAGCTTATGGTAAGCCACTGTGCCAAGGATTCTGTGCTTGCTCTATCTGAGATTCCTTTGGGTTGTAGGAGTTTTAAGAGGTCTGGATCTTTAAATTATTTGTCAGGGGGATTGTACATTTCCCTCTGTGGGTGGTTGGCGGGTGCTCTGGTGTGGTTTGCTCCTTCTTTCCTATCAAACGTCTGTCGTCCTTTTCTCCCCTCCTTCTATTTTGTGTTTGTTGCTCTCTTGCAACACCTCTAATCTTCGGCACTTTTATGGCCTTATTGTGTTGCAGGTGTCATAAAACTCTTACTGTAATTCAAACTAAACACTTCCCTCTCCTGAGCTAAACACCAGTGTCTTTTACTGTTTATTGTTATTGTCTCTTTAAAAACTGAGCTGAGGGCTGCCAGAAGTTCCTGCTTCCATTATAATGTATGCTGCCTCTGTTTATCTGTCTTGTTTTCTTCCTGCACTTGATGACCATTTTTGTGTTAACTCTTAAAGATTCCACTGACTAGACGCTGCATTATGAAGTTGGGAGGCTGTTGTTGTCTATTTTAAAATGTTGTTTTTATTTTTGTTTTTTTGTTTATCATCATTGTCATGGATGTTTTCCAAAGCTAATGTAAGGGAGGCACTCACACAACAGGCTCTGGAACAGAAGACCTTGTCCCACAATCTCTAAATATCTCACAAATCACAGGAGAGACGGACCTGATATTCTGTGTACTGTATCATTTTTTTTTTAAATCCGGAGGGACAAGATTGTCTCTTTATAGTTTATCTAAACAAGTATTATGTTTATTCAAATTGATCTTATGCTAGTTTCTGGCTTTATCTAATGTATCCAGAGCAATTTACGTCTTTAGGTAGTTAATCTTAAGAAAATTTCTGTCTTATTCTAATTTTTATAGGCTAGTTTATTGTAAGGAAATTTCTTTTCTTTTCACGTTAATATAAAGAAGACTGTTTTAATACATTTTTTGTGATGAATTTGTTCTCTTCCAGAAATACCTGCCCAATGTGCTGAAGTCCTTCCACAACAGCACCGAGACGGTGGACGAGTTCAACGTTGCCTACGGTTACCTGGGTCACATGATGTACTCCATGTTCCTTCAGAAAGAGAAAAACCTGACATCATCAACGTCATCAGTGCACACTCTGGCCACTCCCAGATCTTTACAACTCACCCAGGTTTGTGCAACTTTTTTCGCTTTTGTAAGAGTTTTCCTCTGTCTGCTTGCGTACTGCTGACCTCCCAAAGCCCACGGTCAACAGGCATGTCTCTGTGAGTAAAACAAAAAAGGTTCTTCCTTTCACCGAGACACCTCTGGCAAACCGCTTTGAGGTTCTAGGGGAGGACAGGGTGGATTCTCCCTCCGCCCTCTCTCCTCCCCCTCCCCCCTCCTCTATCACTTCCTCTTCTTCTTCCTCTTCTTCTCCTTCTTCTTCTTCTCCTCCTCCTTCTTCTTCCACCTCACACCTCATCCCTCTGATGGAGCGTGAGGTGCACCCTTCCCCCTCTTCCCAGCTCCCTCCGTCTGCTCCCTCTCCAGCAGACACCCCCCTACCCCACCACCAACCAATGGAGGAAGACATCTCCGACCCCCCTCCCCGGCCTGACCCCGGGAAGGGCGGAGTCTGTCACTCCTCCAAATCCCCCACTAGACCGCCGTCCAATCCAGGACGGCAACCTAGAAAACACTCTGCCTCCCCCGTAAGGAGGAGTCAGAGTGCTTCTTCGAAGCCGGGGCCTAAGTGCTCCAAATCAAAAAGTAAAAATTCATAATGGCGGTCCTGCAATGGAATGCCGGCGGAATCCAACCTTCCATTGCAGAATTGCAACATTTACAGGCCACACTGTGCCCACGGGTGGCCTGTATTCAAGAAACAAAATTCGCCCCGGCTTCAACCATAGACTTAAAAGGATTTACTGCGTACCATCACATTCACACGGAGAACCAGATTGCTTCCGGTGGTACCACCATCTACACCGACAACCACACACTCCACAGACAAGTACATCTTAAGACGACCCTCCAGGCTATTGCCGTACGGGTCACCCTGCACAGACCAATCACGATCTGCTCAGTTTACATCCCACCAACTTACCCCCTCAAAATAACCCAACTAAATGACTTAAAATCTCAGCTCCCAAAACCTTTTATTTTGCTAGGTGATTTCAATGCCCACAGCCCCCTTTGGGGAGACAAAGCTATAGACCAGAAAGGAAAAATAATAGAAAACTTTTTATTTCAAAATAACATCTGTCTCTTAAATGATAAATCCCCAACTTACAGAAACAGAGCTACTTATGGCACTTCATCCCTTGACCTCACCTTTTGTACCCCTGACCTAGTCCCAGATCTTGAGTGGTCTGTGCTGGATGACCGTACGGACCATTTCCCAATTCTCCTCAAAAACAATAGCCTCCAAAACGACCCGATCCCAGAACGCTTCAACTTCAAAAAAGCCGACTGGGACGGGTTTGCCAATCAATGTTCCAAGATTTTTAATCCCAATTTTGACCACAAGTACAATAAATTCCACGAAAAGCTCTTAGAAATATGCCACAATCACATTCCAAAAACAAAAACAAAACCCCGGAGGAACAAGATCTGGTTCTCTTGGGAATGTGAGGACGCAGTAAAGAAAAAGAAGGCAGCGCATCGAAGAGCCGTCAACAACACCACCATAGAAAACAAGATAATTTATTTAAAGGCTCGAGCTGAGGCACGTAGATGCCTCAGGGAGAGCAAAAGACAATCATTCCAAAAATGCATCTCCAAAATCAACAGCCAGACACCACTCAACCAAGTTTTCCAAATTGCTAAAAAAATTCTTAGGTAGACGCACAGACACCATTCGGCACGTCCAGAGGCCGGATGGAACAACAGCTGAAACACAAGTAGACATTGCAAACACTATAGCTACATCTCTAGCCAAAAACTCATCCCAAGCAAACTACAACACCACTTTTCGAAACATCAAAACTAACAGAGAAAAACAACACCTAAACTTCCACTCAAACAACACTGAAACCTACAACGCCGACTTCACAATAGATGAACTAACATCGTGCATCTCGGACCTGGGCGATACAGCCCCGGGACCGGATGACATCCACAACCAAATCATTAGACACTTACCCTCAGAAACACTCACACTCCTATTATACATATACAACGACATGTGGCGGTCGCACTCCTTTCCGGAGTCTTGGCGTCTCGCCACTGTCATTCCAATACCCAAACCAAACAAGGACCACACACACGCATCCAATTACAGACCAATAGCACTAACAAGCTGTCTATGCAAACTAATTGAAAAAATGATTCACAGGCGACTCATGTGGTTTCTGGAAACGACGGGCTCGCTGAGCGGTCTCCAGTGCGGATTCAGGAAAACTCGATCCACTCTGGATCACCTGATCCACTCTGGATCACCTGGTCCGCCTGGAGACCTTTATACGCGAGAAGTTTGCTGAAAGAGGCCACATGATCGCCATCTTTTTTTACCTAGAAAAAGCCTTCGACACAACCTGGTAGTACGGCATTCTTCGAGACCTGCACGCACTCGGCATACGCGGTCACCTCCCTGCCTTCATTGGCAACTTCCTGAAGAACCGTTCCTTCCAGGTTCGTGTCGGATCCTCCCTTTCAGACCCCCACCAACAGGAGGAAGGAGTCCCCCAGGGGAGCATCTTTTCTCCTCTCCTATTTGAAATTAAAATAAATTCCATAGTGAAAACCCTCCAAAACAGCATAGACAGCTCGTTATACGTTGACGACTTTTTGATATGCTGCCGTTCGAAAAATCCTCATTTGAGATCTATGGCCAGCTGCAAAAACTTTAAACCTGGGCAAACAATAACGGTTTCAAGTTCTCCCCGTCAAAGACGGTTGCAGTACACTTCTGCCGAACAGGCAGACGTGTGCTGCAGCCGGATTTGACACTATACGGGGAAAGGATTCCCGTCCAGGACCAAGCTCGTTTCCTCGGCGTCATTTTCGACAAAAAACTTACATTCATACCACACATCAAAGACCTTCGTGTGAGGTGCCAGAAAGCGTTAAACGCTTTGAAAATTCTATCAAATCCGGAGTGGGGCGGGGACTCAAAACACCTTCTCCACTTGTACATCTCCCTTGTCCGGTCCAGGCTTGACTACGGCTGTCAAGTCTACGGATCGGCAAAACCACACGTCTTAAAAATACTAGATCCAATACAAAACCAAGGACTCCGCCTCGCTCTGGGGGCTTTCCGCACTTCTCCGGTGGAGAGCCTCCAGGCCGAGGCCAACATACCACCACTCTCACTCAGACGCACACAACTCTCACTACAATACGCAGTTAAACAGAGCTCAACACCGGAAAATCCAGCGCACAACAGCATTTTTCAAACAAATCCAGAAATCATAAACAGATTCCAAAACAACGAAAAACTCATCAAACCTTTCGGCCTCAGAATCCTTGAGGACCTCAAAAACTTACACTTTTCCAAACAAGACATCCAACAAATTCTTTTCCCCGACCTCCCTCCGTGGCACCTCACCAAGGCAAAAGTAGATTTACAGCTGACCACACACAACAAAGAAAGCACAAACACCAAAACTTTTAAAGCAGAATACAAAAAACTAATAGATAAATACCCCGGTGCGGAGCTCATCTTCACGGATGGCTCCAAAAAAGACAATGAAGTGGGCGCCGCTGCCCTATCTCCCAACAATACACACCAGAGGAGACTCCATCCTGAAGCCTCCATTTTCACTGCGGAGGCCACTGCCATTGACATGGCACTGGACTCTTTAGAAAATTCTCCTAACAAATCTTTCCTTATCCTTTCTGACTCTCTGTCTTGCATCACCTCACTCACAAACTACACACTCTTACACCCAAAAATAGTTAGGCTACAACAGAAAATCCATACACTATCCGAAACAGGAAAAAACATCATGTTCGCATGGATGGTAGACGACCTGGCGAAGAAAGCTTCATCCCTTCTGCTGAGATCAACGACAAACACTCTCCCACAGACTGACTTTAGAAATAAAGTCAAAAAGTACACCTCCAGTCTGTGGGAGAGCCACTGGGAAAACCAGAAAAATAATAAATTATATGAAATTAAACCCAAACTAGAACAGCGAAATCCTTCGGATCTCTCCAGAAGAGACGAAGTCATTTTTACTCGATTGCGCATCGGACACACGGCCCTGACCCACAAATACCTCCTACAGGGAGATGAGAAGCCGTTCTGTGTCGGATGCGACACAGATTTTACCATTAGACACATTTTAACAGAATGTCTAGACTTTGGAGAGATCCGAAGGCAATATTATAAATGCAAGAAATTGCAGGATATTTTTTCCGTCGTTGTTCCCAGCAGAATTTTAAATTTTATAAAGGCCATTGGCCTTTATGGCGAGCTGTAGAGTGAATTTGATATTATTTAAAATTTTTATTGTTACTTAAAAGTTGTTTTAGATCACAAATGTATTTACACCGAATTTGAATATTTTAACTTTTTAGCATTTTAAAGTAAATTAGTTAGCCAGTCGTGAAGTGAACTTTCGCAGAGGTGAACAACTTGTGTTTCGCGCGCTCATATGACCTTAGCAGTTGCGAGCGCCGTAAAACCTTATACTATACTATACTGCTTGCGTTTGTGTGCATTTGTTGCCCTCTCCTGGAACCTTCTGCATTGGTTAGAAACTGAGACGTACATCTCGTTCTGAACACGTAAAGTTGGTAGCTCTTGATGTTTTTCCTATGAAATTTGGACAAATTGATCTACTTTGACATGAAGAACTCGAAAGGATAGCCAGGAAACAAGACTTCCTTTTTAAAAAAAAAAAGTCTGTCAAATGAGCTTGATTTTACACTAAATGTTATTTCCTCAAAAAAATAATTCTGTTAGATGGTTTTGAAAACAATTGTGCGGTTTAAACAAATAATTTGAGAGCAAAACATTCGATACATTTTTTTTCCTTTTGAATCTAATCTTCTGTACTTATATGACCTTACTGTGTTGCAAGTGCCATAGAACTCTTACTACCCCCCGGGGAGGTGCCACTAACTGAAGTGTCTTTAGGCCATTCCCAAAGGGGGGACATTTCTCTAATAAAACAAACTCTTACTAAAAACTAAATTTGTAACAACGACAGCGTCTAGAAGAGTTATTCGCATGGGCATAGACTCTGGAAATGACTTAACTTATGAGAGGGGGTTCTTCATGTATTCATAATACTTATTTGTAGAAAGCTTGTGTGTGCTGGAAAAGATACGGTGTTATTTTTATTATCGATTAATACACCCCCACTGTATTCATGGCAAAAACACATCTGTAGTGTCATGGCATTGTGCTTTTGACTGTTTTAGACCAGATCTGAGCCTTGGTCACAGCCAGTTGGGTTTTATTTTAAGACAGAACACATCCTCATCTGTGCAAAAGAAGATGGGGAACATTTTGATGTTTTTTCCTGATTTGAATTCATAGTTTTTGCTTGACATTTCAATAGTTGTGGGACTTTTTGCAGTGTTAGTTTCTATTTCTAGAAAGCTGTTCTTGACTATTGAACAGAGAGTTGCTTAGATATGTATGTGAACACAAGATGATTTTGTATTGTATTTGCAGTCGACTATGGACGAGTTGATGTTGTCGGCCGAGCCAAAAGTAGATCAACTTATCCAAAGTTAAACTTTCTCTCTCTCTCTTTCTCTCTTTCTCTCTCTCTCTCTCTCTCTCTCTCTTGCCCTTTTTAAGTCCCAGTGGAGCATAGGCCATCAACAACATTTCTCCAGCTTGAAGCCTGTCCTGTGCATCCTTTTCTAGCTGTTTCCATGATGTCCCCGCCTTTTCCATTTCTGCTTGTACCACTCGCCTCCATGTCATCTTTGGTCTTCCCTTCTTACGTTTTCCTTGTGGGTTCCACATCAAAGCCTGTCTGATGATACTTGTTGGGGGTCTCCTCAGGGTGTGTCCAATCCATTTCCATTTCTTCACCTGTATGTCTTCCTTTACTGGCCTTTGGCTTGTTCTTTCCTACAGTTGAGCATTTGTGACTCGATTGCACCACTTGATCCCCACTAAAAGTTAAACTAACTGTTGGAAATTGCAAAAAAAGAAGAGTTGCTTGGACCCAAGAAAAGGATCAACTTAACCGAAGATTAACTCAAGCGGATTTAAGAAAATCAGAGTTGACTGTATTTGTAAGCAGAGGTTCACCGATATAGTTCTATCATATTTTTTTTCTTCCTTCCTCCACAGCGCCCAGCTCAGATAGTCATCCAGCAACCTCCCTCAACTCCTGGGGCAGCCTCCTCCTCATTCCTCTCCGGGACCTCATCGCTGGCTCCAGTCACCCCACGACCCCTGTCATCTCTTCCCTCCCTCCCATCCACTCCCACGGGCGTATCGGCCCAAAAGTTTGTCATCGTCTCCCAAGCTCGGCCATCCACCCCGGCGGCCACCTCTCTCACCAGCACATCTGTCATGAAACTCGTGTCACAACCCCCAACGCCCATCACCCCCACAAACTCCATCACAACGTCGCAAAAGTTTGTTGTCATTCAGGGCGGGCCGAAGTCGGATGAGACCAGCTCCAGCACGATCCGGACAAACATTGTTACAGGCATGTCATTGCCTTCTTCCATTCAGCCGCCAACTTCCACGACATCAAATATTACCGGAAAAGAATCTTTATAGCACAAGATGGATACGGTTATTGCTTAAACTATTCTTACTATGTGGAACGCCTTATGTTTTGTCATATATTTAAAGTCTAAGAGGATGCATTAAATGAAGTATTTGTCTCCTGAATTGGATTCATATTTTTTATTTACTAGTCCTTTCGTGTTCACTTGTCTCCAACATGTTTCTGTTCTGTTTATTGGTGTTTTTTTGTCCTGTTTATTGAGGCAGGTTTTTATCCATAAGTTAAGCAAGCAGCCTTTTTTTATTCCAGCTTTGGCTGCGTTCTGAGTTTTTTTAACATATTATCCAGGACATGCTTGTCATTTGAGCGATAGACTGCTAATGTTATAAGTTATATCATACAGTTACAGTTCATACTCCTTCGAAATGCATCTGTTTTTTTTCTCTGCTCTCATGGTTAGAGAGCTTTTAAAACTGAATCTCTAGCGATATTTCGTAGTCCTGAATCCATTCTAATGAATGGATCACATGACCTTGCAAAGACTCTTGGCCAGCTCATAATTTTCGAAACCTGGGTAAATCAACAACATTGTAGCCTGACAAGTGTTCAGGTCTACTACCGTCTACATCTTCTTCTGTTCAGTCTGTACCTATTGTCAGGATACGTCCTTGTCTTACTTTTACTAAGGACAACAGGGTTTGGTACCTTGCTTATTAAGTTTGAGTAAGAGTTTTACAGCACTTGCAACACATATAAGTAAAAAAAGTGCCGAAGATTAGAGGTATTACCAGTGAGCAACCTACTAAAAAAGGAGGACATATATATATGGAAGAAAGATGTTTGACTGGAAAAGAACAAACCACACCAGAGCACCCGCCAACCATGCACAATTGATGTTTTTCTGAAGAATGTAGCATTATTTTCTCATGGACCAAGATGCAACATCGCGCAAGAGTTTGTACAAAGACAAAGACGTCGTTGCTTTTATGTAGTATGTTTATTTCTCGCTCACACAATGAGATGTCAAAGTTTACTATGATAGACGAACCATGAAATCACACTGATATCCTTTCGTACATTTTGTGAACTTCCAGTCACTATAATGCCACTATACATAGCATTAAATATAGTCATTCCCATATCCCTGATATTTTATATTTTTTAGTAAACTTTTTGACAAAGTCTCAGCCTAAGTCACCTTTCCAAATTACGCTGAGTTAACTTATATCCAGGTGACAAAAAATTTTTTTTTTAATGCAAACAATTAAAGGTTATGAATACTTGATTCATGGTTCTTTATGATAATATTGACCCCAATTGCACAAAGAGTTACTTCAGGCATTTGTCATTAAAAACCGTAACAGTCTGTTCACTTCCAAAAATCCCGGGAATGATGAAAGTGTAACGGAAAGTGCATTAACTGTTTCTCACAGGTGTTATTTCTCATAAATCCAGAGTATTTTTACCATTACCAGTACTAAAAAAGACTGGAAAATAAGCTGTGCAATAAATTAATACGTAAAAGTACTGTAATAACAATATAGCATTTATTAAATTGCATTACAATTCACAATTGTACTGTACTAAAGTATTTACCTTCAAAGTGACAATGATACATGAAGTCAACAGAGATTAAAGCAAATCTCTAGTGTAAATACTGACAACAAAATCTATTGTAACGAAGAGTAACATGTGTAAAACACAATCAAGAGATACAAATGGTTCAGTTCATGCATCGGAATATCAGTCACACACAATACATCAAATTATAATGTTGCAGCAGAAGACAACATCAAAGAGTAGGCTGGCCATGAAGGGATCATCTTACTAGGGTGCAGGAAGCTGAGAACCTTGAGGAGAGGAAGAAGCTGGTAATAAAATCTACAGTGGTGCTCCAAAAGTCAGCCAGACTCCAGGGCAGGTGAAGAATGGTTTCATAAATGAACATTTATTGGTAAAGTATGGAAGATCAACACTATTTAAGCCTCAAATGTTGATTAATTAAAGCAAATTCAATACAGCAGTGGAGCAGTGACAACTACAATCAAATCAACGATAGGAAACCAAGATGAGGAGGGAATGTCATAAAAGTTTTGGTCAAACCTTAGAGTAAGACTGAGTCAGTAAGTCTAGTTAATGTCAAAGTTTTAGTAAATAATGTAAACTTGCATCCCATCTTCAAATGATGAAAAGCATGTCTTATGGGAAAATGACCAACATAAAGACACAAAAAGACCTGAGTGGCTGAATAAATTAAATACTAGCTAATACTAACTAATACTATTAACTCAGACAGGATGTGCAGCTCTGGTCATTTGACAATGTTAGCCGACGCACTGTTTTGGGACATTTGAAAAAAGAAGAATGACTCTCAATTGAGTCTGCTCTAACCGAAAACTGCGGGACCGCCGAACTTTTTTTCAGATAATCTGGTGATACTGATACACTGTAGACAAGGGAAGCGATCACACGAGCGACAGGCGCTATTTCCTGTCCTGGTTTAGCAGACGTGTGTCGCCCACATTCTGCTATGCCACGACACACCAGCATTTTGGTGAAGCACACAGTTCAAGGGACGCTGACACATGAGATTTATTTACTGCCAACGCCTTCCTACAATCTGTCCCCGCAGTTTTATGTGCCCCGCATAATTTAGCAAAATTTTATGATTTTTTTCATAATTTCTGATTATTTTCCTTGAACATCATTCTTTGTTAAAATTAACAGAATCGCATAATTTCACATTTTTTGGGCCCACTTTGCATAATTTCAGAATTTTTCTAGCATAAAACGACGGGGACAGTACAATAGCTGTGTTTTTTACTTGCTTCTCATTCAACACAATGATATTCCCAGTGTAACTATGTCTTCTTATCACGAAACTGGCTTTGGGCACACCAAAGTAATTGAAGAATTTGGATTCATCTTCTTGAAGTTCTTCATAAGGTGTAAAACGTCCTCTTAGTAATCTGTGAGAAACAATGGGATGAACAAAAATCTTCTTTGTCGCTTTCTTTAGTCTTTTAACATTCTTCTCATCACCATGACCAAAGCCAACCAGACACTTCTGTCGCCCATGTTGAACTGAGCAGTAGCGTTAAATGTTGCCTGTGTGGCTGCCACACAAAAGTAAGCGACACTTTCTGCGCAGAATATACTGCGTGGCAATTGTAGCTCATCTGTCAGGGCCCTTAGAGAGGTTGCTCAAATAGAAAAAAAAGTCAGAGCTTTTATTTTCTTTTGGTTTACAGTACAGCTGCTTTTGGGAGAATTGTGCTAATTTTTTTTACTTAAGTTTTCTTTATCAGACACTAAGAAAAGCAGACACCAACACGCATACTATGAAATGCAAATGCATGTTATTGATTTGTCTCTGATTTGTTTCTGATGGTTTGAAGTGTGCCCCAACATTGCATTTGATGCTTATCAGATATATTATGTGTCCAGTACGTTCTTAAAGACTTAAGATTAACCCGAGGAGTTTTGAAACTTCGAGGGGGGCGGAGAATATGAACAATCTGTAGCTTCACCAACAGGAGATGTAGATTGGCCGCTAATGGGGTGTGGCTCTCATTCCACACAATCTCTCAGACATATATGTGAGGCAGCGTGGTGAAATCAGGCGCTCCTCAAAATAATGAAAGTGAAGAAACTGGCAGTTTTCCGCAGGTTTGGAAATTTTTATCGAATTTTTGTTTTTTAGCGTAACACGTTTTATGCCCTTTAAAAACACATTTATGTGTGAATTTTTACTGAAAACGTTAATTAAATACATAAAAGATGTAAATGTTCAGTTTCCACGGGCTCTCAAGCTAGGGAAATAACTAAACTTCGGGGGCCATTTTCTCGCTAATTTTACCTCAGAAACCAGGTGACCCTGATCTCCTTCAATAGCAAATATTTCGACTTCTATTCAACATAGCTGGATATTTTTTCCACCAAAAGCAAGGCAAATAAACCGGCTTTAAGATGATAACAATAACTCCCTATATATGCCCAAAAATTGACGAGCGCCTGATTCCACTGTGTCGTGCCACATATATTAAAATGTAGGGTCTTTTCTTCACACCTTGATCTCTGTCTATCCCTCTTTTATTTCAGTCTCTCATATCAATAAAGGATCTACCTAGGCAAAAATATTAGCTCCAACTCAAACATCCAATACTGTGTGATCCTTCCTCTAATACACTGCAGTCGACTACACTTGTCTTGAACTTGCTTGAGTTGATCTTTGGTTAAGTTGATCTTTTTCTCCGGTCCCAGCACCTTTTCTTCTTTACAGGTCCCAACGGTCAAGTTGAACTTCTGATGAGTTGATTTTTTTTTCTCTCCCCCGGCGACATTAACTCATCCGTAGTTGATTGCACTTATGATGTCTGTATTTTCACCTCCAAAGGGGGCTTGTGGGTGCCAGGTTGGTTGGTGCTTTGGTATGGTTTGCTCTTTCTTTCCTATCAAACATGTATCATCCTTATAACTCTCCTACTTTTCTCTGTATGTTGCTCTCCAGAAACACCTTAAATCTCTGAGACTTATATGACCTATTTATATAAGTGCCATAAAACCCTTACTAAAACTAAAGAAAAGAAAAAAGTTGAGGCTTCCTCAGAGCCCGAAACAACATTAACCTGGATTGCCCTGATTATAAAACAAGGAATTCCAGCCCATAGGCTGCTTAAAATGCCATTTAACAAGATGACATTGTTTAAAAATAAAATACTAGATGCTTGAGATGTCACTTGACAGAGATATGCATTTTCCAGTGTTGAGAGTAAGAGGTCATGATCATAAGTTATTCTGATCACTTGATAACATTTGAAGATGCAAAAATGTGAACTTTAAAAAACAAAGATGCACGACTTCCTTATCCGTAAATATTTTTCATTTCTTTTTTCTTTATCTATCAAAAACATAAAAAGGCCAGCGAAACCCGCATATGATGAGATGAAATATGCAGATTTGCATTTCTGATTTGTTCAATACGTGTAAAAACAAAACTTTCATCCTCTCCTCGACATAATTTCGATTTTAAAGATTAAATGTTTATGAATTATAAACGTGATAATCAAAGCTGAACAAGAAAAAAAGTCAGGGAAATTTGAGTTACAAGTATGTTTATGGAGACAATAAAATTACGCAAATAATGCTTCAGATGAAAGAGAAGTAACTTAATCAAACATCATGCAGATCTTCTGTAATGTACAGAAGAGGCACCATGTAATCATTCAAAGCATTTCCTTGATAACTTCTGGAATAGTAAAATTAAATATAGCAAAATCAGCTTTATACATATTGAACAGTTGAATCAATGACTTCTTTGGAATTTGTGTGTAATACTTTTTCATGTAAGAATCTGTGCCCAGGCGACCATACTTAGATTCAGATCTGCTAGGAAATTTTACTTTGTCGGCTATTCCTGTACGTTCTAAAACATAGCCTGAGTCCTTATCAATGTTTGGCAGCTTCCCAATGAAATCATAATTGACGATGCATGGATGACACAAATCTTGAAATTTATCCCAATGTTCATTCAAATGCAACTTCCTCTTGGGATCTGTAAGATAATTCACAAATTCTTCAAACTTCAAGTCAGTTCCCAGCTCTACAGCTTCCTTCGTAGGGTTCTCCCGATACTTTTCAATGATCTTTCTACCAAACTGTTTGCGGAAGTATGCCGCGGACAGAGTATTGGTCTCAAATTTATTCCTAAATGCCGAGAGTAACCTTTCAAACGGCTCTCTCACAAAGACGAACTTGAAGTAATGATTGAGTCTGTACATTATGTCACTGGTGGAGAAGTCGCTGAGATACGTCAGGAACTCGTCGTACTTGTGGTGGACGTCATTAGATCGCAGCTCCAGCGGGTTCGTTGTGTTCATCTTCCCAGAGAGGAGCAAGAATACGCGTCGCCACGTTGTAGATGCAACTTTTGGAATTTGGCAATAAAGGAGCTGTGGAGTAGAGTATTTATAATACAGTAAAACCTGCTCTGACAACCACCTGCAGATAACGATCACCTATACAAACTAACTCTTCCCAGTCCCCATCCCTTGCCTGTAACAAATATCGTAATGACACAGTCCAAGACATCCATCTCTCTGAGACAACCACTTCTCTCCTTACAGGGATGGAAATTTTCCGTAAATTTACGGAAATCCTTAATTTTGATTTGCTCCGTCATTCTCCTTTCAATGGTGAGTCATTCTCTATGTGTACTAATCGAGAATTGAATAAAGGTATTTTTCCAAATCTGTATAGCCCACGAAATGTTAAATAACTTTTGGACAGATCAGTTTACATCCCTGTCCTTTATAGATCCCAATAACAACACATTGGCACACATGGAGAAAGCTTTTCTTTTCGCTCAGGAAATGCAGAATGAGTGGGTAATGAAGCTACAGCATAACTTGCAAAGGCTCACTGACGGTTATACATCATGTACATTGCAATTTCTTCTGAGACTAAATATTTTCCCTTCAGTGGGTGGTAGACAGACTCTCTGGTTTGGTTTGCCCCTTCTGTCTTATCAAACATTCATGGTCTTTCTTTTTTCTTTTTTTTTTGGTTTGTACATTACTCTCTAGTAACACCACTTTTACTTATAATTAATTATTATATGACCAAACTGTATTGCAAGGACCGGAAAATAAAAACCTTAATAAATTAATAAAGAACTTTTACTAAAACTACTGCAATTTTTATCAAATTTGAAACTGATTTCAGCTTTTCTGACCTTGTTATCATCATCCACCAGAATCTTTTTGAACATCTCCGGCTTTATTTCCTCCACTCGCGGCTTCTGGTAGCCCAGCCTCTCGCAGGTGCTGTGGATGTGGTTGGTCCACCACATGGGGCTGATGAGACGGCTGGAGCCTGCACGTCCCTGGGGGTCCTGGGTGACAAAGCTTAGGTTTAGTGAGAGTTTTACAGCACTAGTAAACACAATTAGGTCAGAGGTGAGACTGAGGCGGAGGGAGGGAGAGCGGCGGAGGGAGGGCGAGAAAAGAATTGAATTTGACAGAAATTCATTTTTTAAAGAGGGAGAGAGGGAGGTGGTAGGCGGGAGAGAATAGAACTGAATTTCATTGAATTTCAGTTTTTGGGCTAGAAGCCAAAGGTTAAAGTTGTTACAAACGAAAAACAAAAAAACCCAACAAAAAACAAACAAAAAACAAAAACAAGAAAGAGAGATACATTACAACGATGGGTGTTTCACTTAGAAAAGAATCAGCAAACCATGCCAGAGCATCAGCCACCCACCCACTGGGAACAAAGAAATGGTAGGCTATTTATCTTTGGTAGTCTGTTAAGCTGTACTAAGCCCATAAAACAAAAGTCTTCGGGAGAGAGGGAAAATTGTTTCATTCTTTTAAACAATGGTATAATATTAATAATAATAATAATAATAATAATAATAATAATAATAATAATAATAATAATAATATTATATTAATAATAATAATAGAAGTAATAATAATAACAACAATACTACTACTACTACTAATAATAACCATAAATAATAAACATAATAATAATCATAATACTATTAATAGTTTATGATTCTGGTAATAATAATGATACTAGCCTAATAATGATGATAAAAATAACAACATTAATGAACATAATGATCATAACGACAATTTTTAAAAAAACTGATACAAAAACAATAGCGTAATTATTAAAGATTTTCAAAATGACTCCCACTGTCATTACTCATTAACAAAAAACAAAAACATATTTTTTTCTTGATAGAAACGTTCAAAAGAAATACACTGCACTCTTTTCAAAGTCATTATCAAAATGATAGGCAGACAGATTAAGAGAGAGTAGGATGGGAGAGAGAATGGAATCATATTATTTAATAGAATTTTATTTTTTGGGCTAATTGCCCTTCATACAAAAACGTATAGCTTTAAAATGTGTGTGTGTTTGAGAGAGAGAGAGAGTGAGAGGGGGA
>NW_004797510.1:740381-745648 GCF_000002075.1 Aplysia californica | reverse complement strand
AGAGAGTGAGAGAGACAGAGAGAGAGAGGTGGTGGTGGAAGAAGACTGCATATAATATTCTTTTGAAAATTGTACCTAAATCATGAATCTCAACATCTTGTATCTTTGAATTTGAATTTCGACACAATGTTTCTGCAGAACCTAGGGCTGATACCACAGTTTAATAAACTGAAATTTTAAAAAATCCCCCCCCCCCGGGACCCAAAGTTTGGGCTTAGTAGGCCTACATCATTTGAACAGCTGGTCGAAGTTATGTGTGTATGTGTTTTGTGAGTATGTGTGTATGTATGTGTGTGTGTGTGTGTGTGTGTGTGTGTGTGTGTGTGTGTGTGTGCTTGTGTGTGTGTGTATGTGTGTGAGTAGTTGGGGATGTGTTTGTATGGGAGGGGGATTATAGCTTTAGAAAACTCAACATAGGCCTACCATGTTTTACCCCCTTTTTTCTGAAAACGCATTCATATTCACAACTTTACATTTTGAACACAGCTGTTCTTTTTTACAATGACAGGACATTATTACCCGCGAAGAATGAAACTCAAAGACAGCAGGTACAGAAAAAAACAAACCAAGGAGGCAGAAATCCATTTCTTCGAAAACAAAAAAAAACAACAAAACAAAATAGGAACAACAACAATAAAATTAAAAAAACAACAACAAACAAACAAACTTTCAGAATAGGTTTCATTTCATGTCGACCAAGAATTCAGTGAATCAAAGAGGCTCCGCACAACAGGACAACTAAAGTGCGAGGCATTGACGTCACACATGTTAGACAAGTGGGCCATCTGGCGCTCAACGTTCCATACTAGTAATGTGAACAATCTGGACCCCCACCCCCTTCTCCTCCTCCTTTCCTCCCCCATTTCCCCGACAAGTTCTGGTATAAACGCATATTTCGCGAATGACGTCACAGCTACCTCCATGTTGGCTCCACAGACAGAGGAGACCTCGGTTGTGGGTTGTAGGTCAAGTTGGTTCCGAATAAAGACCCCCACCTCTGGATAGGCCGTTGAAAAGAAACATTCAGTATTTCAAAATTGTCCAACATTTCACCCTCGAAGCTTTATCGGGAATATGAAATAATAAACAATTCACAAGTGAGAATGAAGCTTTTAATTTGCTCAAAATGTGGCAAACACTTCTCTGCCATAATTGGTCTCATTGGCCATAGCAGCAGGCATAAATCATATTAGATCTTGTCCTTTTTTCTGCCATTTCTCTTTACGAAAGATTCCCCTTGACAGATACATTGGTCATCAGCAGTCATTGACCGAAAAATGGCAGTCGAGATTGTCCAAGACAGTTACATTGGTCATCAGCAGTCATTGACCGAAAAATGGCAGTCGAGATTGTCCAAGACAGTCACCGATTGTCGGGGTCAAATCTGATTAATTTAGACAAGCAGATATATGATATATTCATACATGTTATACACATATATAAATAATATGGGGGAAATTGGAAGTGGTCTTAGTACAAGATACTGTCTTGGACAGGTCACCATAACGACAGGTTCGACTGCATTATCGATATATAATGCTCAGCAACAAAAGAAACGCAAGTCATAGATCGCCTCATTGTCCTACGATGTGTTGAAGAACCCAAAATATGCCTGAATATTCAGCATCGTAGAGAGCGTGGCCCACATTTATTAGATCTAAAACATTTTTATCAGAAATTTTCATTCAAGCTCATCTTCATAATCATCATCAAGAGCCAGATGTCTGAAAGAACTCGGCGCTCATGGTTCATCATTCATTCCTTTGCTCGGAAGCTCTCAAAAGAGCAACAAGGTCTATCCCCTTCATCCATCTGTTTAGGCTCCCCGTGTAGGTTGCTTGGGGTCCACCCTGGCCTCGATTGTTCTTAATTTTAATACAGCGAGAGGTAGATTTTCAAAATACTTGTGTCTATTCAAGAGTCCCAGGAACTTCATTTTTCTCTTCTTGATTGCTTTTTTTCAGAGAGTGGTCAACCTTCTTTATCTATATTTTTATCATAATAATAATAATAATAATAATGATAATAAAAACAATATCATTATTATGATGATGATGATGATGGTGATGATGATGATGATGATGATGATGATGATGATGATGATGATGATGATTATTATTATTATTATTATTGTTATTATTATTATTATGTTTATTATCATTGCGTCTCTTGCGTTTCTTTTGTTGTTGTATACTCAAGACGTAATCCTTATTATTATACATACCAGCTGTATTTGAGGGTTGTGTCCCCCGAATCTTGCCGAGCCCGGTATCCAGGCTAGAGAACAGGACGACGATCGGCACCACCACCCCCAGCGCCACCACCAGGATCAACAAGCGCGAGCCCAGTCGCATGGCTGAGGAGAGGGGGGGAAAAAGCACAATGTTAAAGATGTTGAACTCATTTTTGTTGTTGTAGTGGTTGTATGAACTTTGCTAACCTTCATCACTTCAAAGAATGCCGCTATGTTAACTTTGCGAACCTTCCAAACTTCAAAGAGAGCCGCATCTTTGACTTTGCGACACTTGGTGATGAGTCGAACACCTAGGATGTCGATTATCTTACTCGATTTCTATCGACTGCCATTTAAGAATGAGAACTAAGAAACACTCCCCAATCCGAGTGCTCGCAGTGTGCGTATACATGTATGATGTGTTGCTAGACGAGCTGCGTAGTTGCGAAGGGTTTAACGTCGCTGTAAACACATGGAGGTCATTGGGTGTGCTTGTTTTTGTATTTCTTGTATACTTTGGCTAGGGTACTCATCGTCGCCCCACACAACCAACGCGGTCTGCTCAATCACATGACGCAGCTCACTCCTCGAGGTCACTCGCACTCAACTCGAACACACGCTAACATGCAACACCAAAATAGGAGGTGCAGAAATTGGCTTGTCTGAAGTGGGTGGCTCAAGAGCGTTGGCCAATAGAATACGTTGATTTTTGTCTGACGAGGAGTAGAACACGAGAATCTTTACTGTGTAGTCGCCAGTGTAGTAAATTCCGATTAACTTCATTCGACGGCTGAGAGACTGAGAGACGCCATGGCTTCGGTACAACTCACCCAAACAACTAAAGGAAAGCCTGCCATACTGATTGACAACTATATGAATAGACTGATGAAAGAAAATTCAACGTCAAAGAAAGGAGATGCTCTGAAAAGAGCAGTAAAGCAAGAGTGACAACGACTTTGGATCTAATTGTAGTCCGTGCAGAATATACCGATTATGACCATGAAGGAAAGTCGACGCACACTCACTTGCTAAGACAGGCAAGCAAGGAGAAGGCAAAAAGTAATATCTCTGACAGAACACGGAAAATAATTCTCACAGAAGCGTCTCAAATGACTCATACAGATGAAATAACCCTTCCGGTCCGGATGTTAACAGCGCGCGAAGATCAATCTGGAAGCAGAGAAAATAAATGTACCCCAAACTACCTACCAGCCTTTTGGAATCTTTGGACGCAATGGCACAATTAACGTGGAAGGAAACAACATTGATCGAAGTCGACGAGGGGTCCAAAAATGGTTGGAATATTTGATACTATTACTAACGCCATTCGAAAGACAAAATTACTGCCAAAACCAGTTTTCATATGGAACATTTAAAAGCTGCCCGAAGTTTTTTCGGGAAATCTACTCGGTTCTTACCTTCATCAATGGAAGCTATGTCCCACTATCATTTTTTCTTCCCCCCAACCAAAAGGAGGCCACCTACTACAAGATGTTCCAACCGTTTAGCAAAGTATATACATGAAAGTGTGACAAGAACAACTATGGAAAACAAGACTCTACACCTCGACATTGAAAAGGCTGCTCGTAATAGCGCAAATCAGACAATGCCAGGGACAGAGATTAGAGGCTGTTTTTTCCACCTGAAACAATCTTGGAGGAGGAGCATACATGAGTTGGGACTATCCTGCCAGTATGAAGACCCAAAATCAGAAGTTTGAGAATTTCTCAAAAGCACATTTGAACATTTGACCTTCCACTTTTGAACATGGAGGAAGTAGCAGAAAGCTTCGCATTTGATGCTATTGAAAATTCTCCAGAAGGCGACGCAATCACGGTGTATCTGGATTATTTGGCAAGAACGTATATCACCAGTTCATCAAAGTAAAGTTCCCACCCTGTCTTTGGGCTGGCATTGACAGTGAGGAAAAGCGCACGACGAATGGCTGTGAAGCATTTCATAAACACATCAACAGTCTGTTCTATATAGTATGCTTCTCATCCATGTATTTTTGATTTGTTTGAAAAGCTGGTAGAAATCATGCTAGACAGCACTTTCAAGCTCCACTCAAATGAAAATCCAAGAAAACTGACTACACAAGAAAAGAGAAAGTAAACTCCAGTATTCAACAGGAAAAATCAGTCGACATCACTTCATCGAAGCCATGGGGAAATTGTCTATACTTGTTACAAATTTTAAAGCTCTTTTTTACTTTTTACTTAAAATTTGTATCAATAAAATGCGCTACACAACATTTTTAATGCAGCCCACAGTCAGTATTGAGACAGTCCCCAGCCTGTAATGCAGAGGGAAAATGTTATACAACGCCGGAGTAAGGTGGTAGCTTGGAAGACGCGGGCCCGGGGACCCACTGAAACTCCAAAAACATAAATTCAACCTCAATCGCCTCACAACACGGGCCTTGGTGGCGTGTTGAATACCTAGGATTATCTTACTCGATTAACTCACTCATCTCATTGAGATGGGCACTACAAAAGTGTTTCATTTCTGAGGGTTTGCAAGTGTCAATAAGCGGCGTCCATTGAAGAAATAAAGGTTCGCAATTGTCAACTAAGCGAAACTTGAGGTTCACAAATGTCAATCAACCGCTGTTGTTGCTGTTGTTGTTGTCGTTGTTGTTGTTGTTGCTGTTGTTGTTGTTGTTGCTGTTGTTGTTGTTGTTGTTGTTGCTGTTGTTGTTGTTGTTGTTGTTGTTTTTGTAGTTGTATTTGCTCTATCAAAATCGTTAGAAGTCCCTGTTTCGTTATCAAGATATTCAAAGTTGTGCATTCGAAAAAAAACTTGACATGTTGTGAAACTCAAAACTGTTGACGTTAAATTTTTTCAGAACCAGGTACTGAGCAGATGTAGTATGAGAAAAATTTCGGGAACATAAAAACCACGTATGTTATAGAGTTTAAAAGTTTGTTGAGGTGCATTTGTTGGTTCAAGTGACATTCCTCTTCTTAAGATAGTAAACGATTTAAAAGAATCAAACACTTCGTATTAACATAATGTTCTGCCAAAAATCTGA
>NW_004797510.1:732881-735381 GCF_000002075.1 Aplysia californica | reverse complement strand
CTTTCAAAGACAGACAACAACTTGCTTGATATGCAGTTTTGTGATTTTCCTTTATGCACGATGGTTCATAATGTGCCGCAATATTGACATTGCTCTACTGCTGGTTGCACATGGTGTGTACGTTCTTCAAGGGTTAAAGTGTGAATGTGTGTGTGTGTCTGTGTGTGTGTACATGTGTTTGTTTGTGTACAAGTGTGTGTGTGTACATGTGCTTGTGTGTGTACATGTGTGTGTGTGTTTGTGTGTGTATGTCTGTGTAGGTGTGTGTGTGTGTGTGTGTGTGTGTGTGTGTGTGTGTGTGTGTGTGTGTGTGTGTGTGTGTGTGTGTGTGTGTGTGCCTGTGTGCGTTAGTGTCAATATGCACCACGATCTGGACAATAAAGGTGTATCTTATCTTTTCATAAGTGCGTCTTCAGACGAAGTCTTTTGATCACTTGTTAAAACGCACGAATTGGGTTTGTTTGTTGTCTACGGTGAAACCCCAAAATACCTGTAGTCTGACTCTCGCTCGGCAGTTTTATTCATAATTTAGAGTGGCAACATCTTTCTCCTAAAATCTAACACGTTCTTTTGGTTGTAACCCTTTCCCCGGCAACTGGGTGTAACGCACCCAGGGACCCTGTTTCGGTGTATCGATATCTTTAAGTACACATACAAGATATAATGAAAAGATTTTACGTAATCCTCAAAATAGTTAAAATATGTGCTCAGTCTCCAAAAGATTTTTCAAAACAAACTTTATCACTTATGATCATTTTTAAAAAAAATTCCCGGTCCCTGGCAACCTGGGTGTAACACACCTGTACAATTTATATATAGCGTAGAAAAATGTCTATTTTACTAGGGTAACAACCTTACTTGCTTAAAAATGTATACCATTCACGGGTTGAATACGAAGAATGGATAAAACTATAAGAAATATTGATTTTGGTGGCACTTAAAGGTACTATTTCAACAAGACTGGCATATATATCATACTGGCGCAGACACATACGAACGCGGATGTCTGATGGGGATCATATTATATCACATGTATGTACCACTAGTATAAAAAAAAAGATAATTCAGAAAGTAGAATAATCAAATATCATAGTCACAGTCTGTTAACAAGGTAGGCCTACATGTAGTACAGTCCCATGATTTAGACCAAACAGTTTTTGCAGGAAAGCACTGAATATTTCTTGTAATTAGTTTGCAGAGACTGCAGTCTGGCGCTGTCTTGTGATCTCTTTTGTTTATCAGGGCAGAAAGAACCTGCTGGGTTTTTTTCTGTCTGCCCTCTTTGTAGAATCGTCCACAGTGTCCATCTTTTCCTTTTTGTATTGAGAAAAGCATCTGTTGGTGACAGGACATGATGAGTAAACGGTGTACCATTTTTAGACAGTTTTATGTTTTTTTCTTCGGGATCGTGCCACAGGGAAAGGCTGAGAGTAAAGCAATGGGCTCTCTCAAGTAGGGACCTCTACAATTTTTCGCTCTTATCGTAAAAGGCTAGGTGTAGATCTTACCTAAACTGCAGTAAGCAGTAGCCAAGGAGCAGCAGTAGAAAGGCTGCAGAAAGAGCCAGGAGCCCAGAGGATGGTCAAGGGAGGTGAGGGGGCGTGGGTAGAAAGTGGAGACAAAAGCAGACGACAGAAAATTGTTAGAGCAGGAAAGGATGTGAAAGAAGAAAATTTTTAGAGAAGAACATTTTCCGTCGCTATCCGGATTTGAAACCGGGCCCTTTTGAATGAGAAGTCAAAACCATAACCTCTAGGCCATGAGAACCCCCTGACGTCACATTTAGAGGCAACTTACGATTTTTTAACACCTTTCAGAAACAATTTGTTTAAAGATGCTAATTAAATATTTCGTCAAGGCCATGGTTAGCCCGAATGAGCCTTAGAAGTAATCTACGAATTGTCCAAAATTTTTGTCAGCTTGACCCAATTGTTCAGCAATTGTTGGTAAGCAGAGCCATCAAAACTGGCTGTAAAGTTAAGGCACCCTTGAATTCCTTTTTATGTGTGTCGAGGAGTAATTTTAAAATGTTTTATATTGAATATAGTGGGTTAAAAGTGTCCTATTCATGGTGTTAAATTATCATTGACACGTTATTTTTTCCCCCTTTAAAACGACTTCTGGCATGATTCTATTAAAGACGGAAGAAGAATTGACAAGAATAATATAGGGTGGTCACAACCCCCCCCCCCCCCAACAACTACAACTTTTAAAAAAGGATATTATCAATTTGGAAGTGATATAACTCATTCTAAAGAAATTTGTTTGATATACCAATTTCTTAAAGAAGAAAGTAACTTTCAAAAATGGAAATGGCTTTAAAAAACACCCATAAACGTAAATTAAACAATGTAGGCCTACCAATTTGTTAAAATCTTGTAAAGGAAAAACATGAGATGATTGTGTTTTTTTCTTGCTGCTGCTGCTGCTGCTGCAGCTATTGCTGCTGCTACAACTACGACCACTACTACTTCTTGTAATAATAATAATAATAATAATA
>NW_004797510.1:714267-729600 GCF_000002075.1 Aplysia californica | reverse complement strand
GACGCCATTGTTTTCGGTCTTCAATTCCTCACAGGTCACGTGGTACAGTTCCCGTTCTATAAGTGTAGAATTCTGTGATACTTTGTGACTTTGTTCCCGGGTTACCGGGTGTGTATACACTCCCAATCTGAATACAACTACAACCCAATGTTGTATTGATTAAATTCGCCTGCGTTCAATTATAACTATCAGCAGGCGGCTCTCGTGGTCTTGAGGTTACGGTGTTCGACGCTCATTCAATAGTTTCGGGGTTCGAAGTCTGATAGCGATGAAAAAGTGTACTCTGTAAAATTGTCTCCTTTCGCTTCCTTTCCAGCTCTCTAACCATGTTCTGTCCTTTGCTTTCGTCGACACTTTCTGCCCCCCCCCCCCCGCTCCCTCACCTCCTTTGCCCGCTCCTCTGGGCTCCAGACTCTTTCTGCAGCCTTTTTACCGCACTCCTTGGCTCCTTCTTACTGCTGTCTTTCAGACTCACCCCTAATCTTAGAGTATTAGGTAAAATCTAACGCCTAGCCTTCTCAGATAAGGGCGAAAAATCTCGAAGGTCCCGAGTGTCGTTGGTGGTCCAAAATCCATTTATAAGAGTAGGTTTAGGCCGCCACCCGGGCAAAATTCAAATTTAATTCCTTCCAATCAAACTAAAATTATGCTTAGGGTGCCCCACGCGCTCATTTGATTGGGGTCAAACAGTGTGTCTGTAATTCTATTTTCTTGAGGATGAACACACACTAAATTGCCGCTTTTCCATGTTGCAAATCCAATTGGTGGCCATGTTTTTCTTTCAGCCGTTAGAACGTTGTACTTTTTGTGAAATGCCTTATTTTCTGCTCAATATCAGGAGTTGTGAATTTGAGTAAATTAGGACCTACGGTCAACCCTGGGAATAATGATGACGATAACGCCGGTGAAAGTAACACACAAAGACTGAGGCCTTCTAGAATTACACCAAGTGCTGTAACCACAGCAGCGATAGGGCAGCCGGTAGTGTAAACATTAAAATTCAAAGGGAATTCGATAATGTCAGAGAGTCCCTGAATCGTGTTCACATACCTGCAGAGTATAAAGTAAACGATGCCGCACAGGGCATTGCAAAAGACTGTAAACCTACTTTGGAGCTCTTATCAAAATGTGCACGCTTTGCGGAAACTGGTCTCAAATTACTTTCTCGTTTTGATTTGGATGCCGAGGCTGATGACGACACATGTCGTGTGCCCAAGGAACAACTACAACGTTTTCACCGCTCAGATGAATTTTCTCCAGGCTGAATATATGCTAATTAAGTTGTAAAATCCACATTCAACGAAGAAACATCAAGATTGTTCACGTCGTTTGAGAATAACTCATCTGCCTTCACAGATAGGTCGTTGCGGAATATACGTTTAGCAGCAGAGATCGCAAATAACAGCTCGAGAGGATCGCAATCACCACGTGGATATTCTGGTAAACAAAACTCGTCAAGTCGTGGATATATATATATATATATATATATATATATATATATATATATATATATATATATATATATATATATATATATATATATATATATACTGGGAACAATAATTTTCGTCATGGTCGTTATTGCCATGGTTTCACGCCAATAAGGGGCTTTCCGCCCCAATGTTTCGGCAACCAGCAGGATGACATAAATAACCTTGAACTCTTTCATATTGTGCATACTGTGTTCACATGTATAGCGCAAGTAATCACAGGAAACATTTCTGAACGTTTTTGCTATTGGGGAGAAAAAATGAAAAACACTACAGTGTTGGATTGGATTAGACACGGTGTACCTATTAAATGGAAGTCAACCCCGGTAACTTTTGAGAATCATTAATAGATATTTCAATGCTCGTGAATGCCAATTCATTGACTTGGAGATACAACGATTATTACGAGCTCAGTGTATTGTTAAGTGTGTGGAGGATGACAGTAACCAGTATATTTCTTCTATCAATGTAGTACCAAAGACAGACACATTCCGGCTCGTCACAGACTTGCGAGTGTTGAATAGTTACTGTGATACTCCTGCTTTTCGAAATGAGGATATTGATGGTGCGATTTATAGTCGTAATCCTTTTGATTATATGGTAACATTTGACATTAAAAATGGGTTCTTTCATGCGCCGATTCGAGAAAATTTTAAGTACATTTGTATATATTTGCTTTAAATGGAAGAAATCTATCTATATATAGAAGGTATGGCCCTTTGGACGGAATGTATCACCATATCATTTCTGCAAAGTGATACTGTCTTTAGTTTGGTACATTTTCAGAGAACATAACATTCGTATTGTTTCAATATGTTTTATGTAGATGATTTTATCGTTGGTGACCATGAACTCAACATTGAAAGCCAGAGGAATTTTGAGCTTGAAGAGTTACAAAAATTTGGACTTCAAATACATTTTGAAAAGTCATGTCTAACACCTTCACAAAAGGAGAAATTTATTGGCTTTATCATCGAAACAAATGCGTATGAAAATTTAATTCATTTGACTATACCAAACAATCGTATCAGTAAAGTTAAAAGAGACATAGAAAGAGCACTTAAACACGGTCATGTCTCGGCCAGATTTTTGGGAAAAATTGCGGGTCAACTAAAACAAAAATTGTGTCTAGTGTGTCCCACGCACTCACTTGATTGGGGTCAAACAGTGTGTCTGGAACTACATGTACATTTTCTTGTGGATTAATTCCTACCAAACTAAAATTATTTTTAGTGTGCCCCACGAGTTCATTTCACCTTATGTAGTTACTTATAACAACAACAACAATAACAACAACAACAACAACAACAACAACAACAACAACAACAACAACAACAACAACAATCGGCGTCTGTGGTGTAGCGGTTAGGCGCTTCACTGTCGCACGCAGGAGACCCGAGTTAGAGTCCAGCATAAACTGTGAGGATACAAAATTCCAAAAGACAGTCGAAGGTACCAAAAAAAACAAAAAAAACAAAACAAAACAACAACAAACCCAGTTTCTCCACTTGAGGACTGTCTTCACGTCTTCCGCTTGCGACAACAAAGAACCAAATCGTGAGAATTTAATTAATGACACCACAAATGGCTATGTTGCAGGTTGCGGTGTTCAACCCATAGACTTGTACTCCAAGATCGACAGCTGTCATGGCCGCCGCGCTTCGCTCACTTAAAAAATGTCACTGCCAAGACGTGTCAACTATGACATGTCGCCATAACGCCCAAATTGAAGGGAAAACCTGACGATTTACAGCTGCATTATGAGAAACTGCCAAGCACATTCAACATGACTCACTGTCAAACATAACGCAAGTACCCTCTTATTTGTTTGCATTGTAATATATATAAATATATATATGTGTGTGTGTGTGTGTGTGTGTGTGTGTGTGTGTGTGTGTGTGTGTGTGTGTGTGTGTGTGTGTGTGTAAGAATTAATAATTACATTGCTCAGCAAGGTCTCTCCCTCTCGATCTCTCTTTTTCACCCCAAACAACTTTGTTTCCCTTCCTCCCCCCCCCTCTCTCTCTCTCTCTCTCTCTCTCTCTCTCTCTCTCTCTCTCTCTCTCTCTCTCTCTCTCTCCCCCCCCCCCTCCCACGCCCCTCGCTCTCCGTTTCTTACGTCTGAATTTACAACTTCACAATGTTAACAGACACATTGCCCCTGTCTGTCTCATGCTTAAGCAATTAACCACCCGCGAGCCTTTCCGCGGAAGGAAAATCCCCTCATCTTGAGATGGCTAGAACACTTACATAGGCAGTAAGGGAGACGTATTATATGTGAAACGCTTGCTTTCATTTCTTTACTCTTACAAGTCGTAAAACTATTCCCAGCTTTGTTGCAGCGAATTTAGTTTGAAATGTGTATACGTTAGCATTAAATTTCCTGCATAAACAACGATGAGTTTAATAGTTCCTCCAAGAGAGGTACCATGGGGAAATCAGGCGTTCGTCAAAATAAAGGAATAGAAACATTCAACAGAATACTATGGCTGCTGATCGCACGTCATATTTAAAGGCAACTTTCGATTTTTACAACATATAGAAACAATTCGTCTTACAATGTTAATAAGAAGTTCGTTCATGGTTAGCGTCATTTTTTCGAATTTTTTTGTTTTGGGCTCCGTTTATGTCCACTTAAAAACAAATTTTGGGTTGGATTTTACTGAAAAACGTTGATCAAAGGCGAAAAAAAGTAAGTTTGTAGTTTCCAAGGACTCTACAGCTTTGAAAGTGACCAAACTTTTGGCGGCCATTTTCTCGCTTTATTTACCACTGGCACTCGACGTCCCCCACCTCCTCCAATAGCACAAATCTCGACTTTTGTTCAAGATACAAGGGTATTTTATTTTATATAAAGCAAGGCAACTGAATAAGCTTTAAGATTATAACAATAACTCAATCGGCACAAAAATTGATGAGCGCTTGATTCCTCCGCGTCGTGACACAGATATAAGAAAGCCTGCATTACCCACCAGGATGTTCAGAAAAGAATAAAAAATATTTGATATATATTATGAGGATACAATCTGCAATACATGTACCAGCAAGCAGATATTTAAGATAATTGCGTAAAACAAGATAAACCAGCATATAGTTAGTTGACGTGCCGATTTCTAAGAATTAATTATTGACCAGCCTCACACTCAGTCACGTTCAGAGAGTTTTTACTGTAAACTCTTTGGTCACGTCTGGCCCGCCTGGTGCATTGTAACCACATTGTCCAGAACAGGCATGGGCAAGCGTTTCCTAGTCGCGGGCCGGGTTTGATTTAATTTAAGCGATTCCAAATATCTCGCGAACCAAAGCGGTCCAGGAGAAAATTAGGCGATAAAACACCCAAGCTCTCAAAGTGAGACTATAAAACTGACGCTATAATATTAGGATACACGCTAGCTTTGATTTCTTAATAATTGAACTCTTGTCCAGACTTCTGCTGAGTTACGCCTGGCCCGTCTGGTAACTTACTAAAAGACCTTCTTTGTTCGACTCTTCCTCTTGTAATACATGCCAGTGCTCCCCACAGTTTTACTCCCAGTCGCTCCAGCAAAAGTCTTCGAGACGAATGGTTGAGTCGTTTTGGTAACCATACTTTCAAGTTACTGACCGAATATTACTCAAGGCTCTTCTTTTCTCCCAGCCCTTCTCCCCCCTCTCCCCTTCCTCTCTGCTTTTTCTACAATGATAATAATCATGACGATGTTGCTTCTTCAACCCCCTTTTACCTAAAGAATTAAAATGCTTGAACGATTGTAAGAGTTTATAGTAGATTATCACTGGACCTCTGTGTAATCAAAAAGAGTGTCCTAAACTGGCTTTTCTCTAACCCTCATAGAAAGTCTTCCTTATGCTTTATGGGATGGAATTTTGGTGGGAAATCTACTTTCTCATCTGGCCTGGTACAAATTTCATCTTGTTTTCTTCGCTGGGCGAATCTTGATTCCCCGGACTGCTGTTGGTTAGTTGTTGGTTAGTGGGTTGGAAATTATCGCAGGCGCCTTTTTCTCGTTGATTTCTACCTCAGACAAAAAGCGACCCAGTGTAACAATACATAAGACAGACAGACAGACAGACAGACAGACAGACAGACAGACAGACAGACAGACAGACAGACAGACAGACAGACAGACAGACAGACAGATACATGTAGATAGATAGATAGATAGATAGATAGATAGATAGATAGATAGATAGATAGATAGATAGATAGATAGATAGATATAAATGATAAAGTGGTCTAATGCAATAGCGATTCATATGATGCTAACTCATTATGATTGTAATGCCATTACTAATGGTGGTGAGTCTTGCTGAGGCGGAAAACTTTGTCATGAAGTCAAACAATGAATTGTCGTAGTAGACTATTACTTCACCAGCTGTGGGGGAACGGAGGTCTGCGTCGGATTTTATGAGTTGGTTTCTTAGTTACTTGGTTGGGGAAAGGGTAGATTGACATTGCCACAGCTGCTCCTCCCTCTTCTCCAGGATTCATGACAGGTTACCTTTGTCTTGCTTATCGTTCCAGTTATCAGCTGGTGTCAACCCCTGGTTACTGGTTACGCCTCTCTCTTGCAGGGTCTGGAGTCGAGTACTTTCTTCAATAGTTTTCACAAAAAAACTTACAACCTCACTTTACTTTTTTACTCCTACTTTCTTTCTCTTTTTTGTACGGTGTCGAGGGGAAATGCGATTTTCTGTTCAGGGCTTGGTGGAAGACCCTTTTTTTAAAAATCCCGTGTCCTGATTTTTATGCCCGTATTTGTTGGTTACGTAAAAAGAATGTAATGGTGCAAATAGTTATTTTTTCAAGTGAAACGAAACAAGGGAAAGGGGAATTGTTGAGTCGGTAATGATGATGATGATGATGATAATGCTGCGCCGCTGTGCTGATGATGATGATGTTGGCGATGGGACGGTAATGGTAATTGTGATGGTGAGCATTTAAAGGATGATCATTTATGTTGGCGATGATCATGTTCTGATGTAGGAAATGACGTGCGTATTAGTCGTAGTGTTAAATTTGTTTGGTGCTTACTCTAGATCCCCACCAGGCTGTCCTGGGGGGCAGGACACAACCCTCATTCCCAACTCCTCGCATAGAGTGACCAAAATTTGGAAATAATTCGTCATCTTCATCCCTAGAATTTAATAAAAGTATGCCGAAAAATCACTTGGGGTCGCTTCTAAGTGATGACATTGTTAAGAATGATTGTTACCCTACGTCGATGCTATTATATGTTCAAAACAGTGAAAGACATGTGGCGAATAATCTTGGTAAAAATTAATTTTCATAGTCAATGCAGACATTACACGTTATCGCTATCGTCGTTCGCAGCCGGTCCCGAGGCACTTCTGTGGTCGTCGGAGCTTGTAAAAAGCCTGAAAAACCATGCCAAGACGACCAGAGAATTACAGAATTGCCTCTTCCTAAAGAGTTATCAGCAAATTCAAGTGGAAGACCCGACTTGACCATCAATAATCTATTTGCAGAGGCACCGGCTGTCCACGTCTATGTGGTGTTTTTTTAGCCTCATTCTCCTGTCTGCAGATCAGTTAGATCTATATTTTTTTTCCAATGTGGTCCTACTTGTATGCTCTCTGTATCTATGGTTTGAAAAAGGATCTAATCTAAGAGGAAAATTTATGTTGTGGAGATGTTATTCTTTTGGAGGACTCTTTGACGCCACCAAGCTAAGTTTTTTGTGGTCTTCCCTTGCCGTTATAGCCTGATTCTCTTGGGTTGTATTGCTCGTGCAGCTGGTTGATTTTCTTTTTATTTGTTTATTTATTTTTAAAAAAATGTGTATATAGATCTCTCTCTCTCTCTCTCTCTCTCTCTCTCTCGCTCTCTCTCTCTCTCTCTCTCTCTCTCTCTCTCTCTCTCTCTCTCTCTCTCTCTCTCTCTCTCTCTATATATATATATATATATATATATATACATGTATATATATAACCCCTTTTTTTTTTAGGATCAAAGAGAGACCAGGGGGATGTATTCTCATTAGGTGACCGAACCACTCAATTCTTTGCTGTTCAACATAATGGTATGCCGCAGTACATTTTTTCCTCAACGTTTCCCGTTTTCAGCTCACTTAGACTCTTGCCTCTCTTTCTTTTTGCTAACTTTTACTTTACTTTGCCATCTAAGTCGTAGTCCTTCGACCTTTATTCTGCGTAAATCACGGATGAGAAAACTTTTCTGGTCCTTGTGGACAAGAGAAAAATGTGTGATGCATTGATCGGAGAGGTATGGGTACACACACTCACGAGCGCGCGCACATACACACAAGCACAAAAACCCAAACAAACAAACAAACAAACAAATACGCACACAAGTAGACACTTGCACATATACACACATATGCACACAAACTTAACACTATTACACATATACTTTTAAGCACCGACATAAACACACAAATGCACATGCTTCAAGCTCAAGCTAGTTTTCTGGCACCAAGGAGTAGGCTAGGTATGAGAAGCTATACATGCTCTGAAGAATCGTTCATGCTCTGAAGATTGGGAAGATCAGACCAGCTGCACATTTTCTTTTTCCTTTACATACTTGAAAACCTCTCTTGGTGGAGTGCTTGATTCGGCCCAGGCTCACCCAGACTCTACCCCCAGAGCCCCCTCGGCACAGGTAATTTGAGTTTTAGGCCCTTATCCAACAGACAGAGTTTAAAATTGTACTAGCCAGCCAGCTCCTACCCCAACTCAGCCCTTACGCATTGAGACAAAGTACATTCAACTCATCCCCGCCCCACCCCCCCCCCAAAAAAAAAAAAAAAAAAACTCTCCCGAAACCCAGGTTAGAGAGTAGTGTAACAGCCAGCCCCCCCCCCCCCCCCCCCCACTATCTACTATTTGGGGAAAAAAGGGTTTACCGAGAGAGGGGAGGGAGAGAAAGGGGGGGGGGGGGGAGAAAGAATGAGAGAGGGGAGGGCGAGGTGGAAGGAGAGAGAGCGAGCAAAAAAAAAAAAAAAAAAGAGAGAGAGAGAGAGAGAGAGAGAGAGAGAGAGAGAGAGAGAGAGAGAGAGAGAGGTTTAAAAAAAGGGGGGGGGGGATCGTAAAGAAGGGTGGAAGGGAAGAAAGAAAGAGAGAGAGAGAGAGAGAGAGAGAGAGAGAGAGAGAGAGAGAGAGAGAGAGAGAGAGAGAGAGAGAGAGAGAGAGAGAGAGATGTTTACAGGACAGGAAGCTCTAATCAAGTAAAGTCGGTCAGACAGCGCTTGATGGTAGGTCGCAGCCAGCGTGCTCCTGATTAAGTTAGATTATGCCTGGATCCGACCAGACCACGCTGCGCTTGCCAGCAATTTTTAGTTAGACTAGGTTGCTAACCCAGAAACACAAGGTTCTATCTGCTCAGTACCTAATGTTGAGAAATTTGACGTAACAATTTTTGAGTTTCAGAACATGTCAAGCTTCTTCGAATGCAATTCTTTGAATGTCTTGATAACAACACGATTTTTATAGAGCAGATGCAACATTTGGTTTCTGATCTCATGGACTTAGTAACTCAAAACGGCCAAAAACGTCAGTAAGAACCTTGTAATTCCACGGTAGCGTACTACGGTACTACTGCTAGTACCCCCCCCCCCCCAAACCGCAACCCCAATTCAAATTGACTGCACGTGCATGGTTGGTTCTCATTATAAAGAGTAAATAAAGAGCAATCTTATTACATAAGAACCATCTGACAGAATAAAATGAAAGTAGACTTTCGGACTTTCAAAGTTTTTTTTTTTTTTTAAGGGGAGGGGGTGGAGAGAAGGGAGAAATGGCTGAACTATTCTTAAACATCGAAAGGAGAACTCTCTTCCTTTTTACGTGGAGGACTAAATCTATAGAATATATGGTGACTTTCACAGTGAGGTCCCGTGCATTTCCCACTTTCTTAAAATAATTTAATTGTTTCAAACTTTGTAATGTTAGATGTGTATTTTATTATATCTCTTGAACATTAAATTTAGATCTCACTGGCAAAATTGAAGGCAAACGAGGCAGGGGAAGGCCCAGAGCAACCTACTAAGGGAACCCAAACAAATGGGTAACGGATAAAGATCAGGGAAAAGTAGCAGCTTTTTAAAGAGCATCCGAGCAAAGGAATGAATGGAGAACCATGATCGCCGATGTCTTTCGCAGATCTGGCCCTCGATGATGATGATCATATATCAAATTAAAGCTCTCTAAAAGAGGAATTCAAATATGTAAATAAATGAGTCAGCGAAGGCTCAGGGGAAAAAATATTGACAAAAAAGCAACCTTACTTCAAAACTTTTGTAACACCCAGGTATAATCCACAAATGTAAAAAACAAACAAACCCACATCCTTAATCACTTCATTTAGATAATCTAACTGCTAATGCCAAAACTTTCATTCTAGATCTAGATCTGCATCCTTAACATATTTTAAAAAAACCCCAAACAAAGCTTATTTATAACATCAAAATGTTGGTCAGTTTAAGTCTGTAGCAAAGAGAATACAAACGCCAATTCATAAAGACTTACACAGACCGAATCGTAGAAATGGCTCGAATGTTAATGTTCGGCAATATTAACAAAATATCCAATGGAACCAAAACTGTGCGCATACTTTACTTCAACAAACAGCTAAAATTATGCTTTGAATAAGTTGGAAGTACAAAAGTTGTTGCTGTCTCAGTGGAAAAATAGTCTTACTAGACTTGAAAATGACCTTGATTTTTCTTGGTCAGGAAACTCGATCAGAATCAACAAAAAATTAAATTAAAAAACAAACAAACCACGAATTGGTTTCTATTAACACTACGCACCAAGGGATTAGTCTAATTTATTTTTAAAATGATAGAATACAAAATGTTGTGTGTCTAATGAAAGTTGGGTATCAATGTAAAACTGGATTTGGGTGTTTGCATGAATTTGAAATATTATTTGATCCATAAATTATTAAAGAAAACACATTTTTAAAAATGTTCCTGTTTTATAGTCCTTCAAACAATGACATAAAACAACATAAAAGACCAAAATGACAATTTAGGCGATTTATATTCAAAATGACAATCTCAAATTGTCTCCCGGGTCTTATAATATACATATATATATACATGTATATACGGTATGTCAGATCAGCAGCAGAACAAAAGCATTGTTGTGACCAATTGCAGACCATCATGCAGAAATCAGTTTTTGCATATTTTCATAGTGTGTGTGTGTGTGTGTGTGTGTGTGTGTGTGTGTCTGTGTGTGTGTGTGTGTGTGTGTGTGTGTGTGTGTGTGTGTGTGTGTGTGTGTTACATTGTTGCCTGTCTTATTCAGTTTCAGATAAAGAAAATAGAACTGGAAATTTCATGAAGGCTAAATACGAAGCACAGTGCGTCTTTAAGCGTAGTCAAACAAACAAAATGTGCGCTTTCTGTGAGTTAAAAATGGCCTATAAAGTTATTAAAGTATGAATCTCGTAATCTCTCCTGTGGGACTGGTGTAGCTCGGGTTACTGGCGCATAGAGTGAGCTTACTGTTGAGAGGGTACCAGTGCTAGATCTATAGATCCAAACGGTATTTATGATTATTATTTTTACTCAATTTATTCTCAAACTACAGTTCCATTGGTGGTGTCGGTAGCCTGTTTAGTGGCTAGGCTACCAGACCCGTAATCGTGAGATTGCGAGTTCAAAGGTTCTAGCTTGCTCGGTCAGACGTCGTGCCCCTGCGAAAGGCACCTTCCATGAATTTGCAATTTGGCTCAGTCCTTTCGGAGAAGGACGTTAAACTAAGAGGTTCCGCCTCTTAAATACCCTAATAATAGTGTTGATAAGGACGTAAAACTGCAACATTTCTTTCCCTATTTCACCATTATTAAATTTATTTTCAAACTACAGTGTCATTGGCAAGTGGGCCATATTGGGTAACACGCGGTTTGAATCATGACGCCAGAGCTTAAGCCCACGTCTGACTTTGTTTGAGTCAATTACATACCACACCGACCTCGCAACGGTCATTTAGTGCGCAAGTTAATATGTGAGGCAGCGTGGTGGAATCAGGCTCTCCTCAATTTTTGGGCATGTAGAATTATTGGTATCATCTTAAATCTTGTTCACTTGTCTTTATTTGTATGAAAAAAATATCCATTTATCCTGAATACAAGTCGAGATATTTGCGAAAGAAGGAGGTGGGGATAACATGTTTTCAGAGGTAAAATTAGTGAGAAAATGGCCGCCAAAGAATAGTTATTTCCTTAGCTTAAGAGTCCGTGATAACAGAAAATTAACATTTTTGGTGCCTTTAATCAACGTTTTTCAGAAAAATCCCCTCAGAAATAAGTTCTTTAATGGGCGTGAAAGGTGTTGAGCTGAAAAACAAAAATTTGATAAAAATTCACTAACCTGCGGGAAAATGCAAGTTTCTTCACTTCGACTATTTTGACGAGAGCCTGATTTCACCACGCTGCCTCACATATGCGCCTTCGGACTCTATAACGGTCATTCAGTGCAGGTAAATACGAGCCCATTGAATCAATAAAGGTCATTTAGTGCAGGTAAATACAAGCATACCGACTCAATAATGATCATTCGGTACACACATGCACAATGACTCAGTAACTACGGTCATTTAGTGTAGGTAAATGTAAGCACACTGACTCCATAAACGGTCATTTAGTACAGGTAAATACACGCACACCGACTCCATAACGGTCATTTAATACAGGTAAATACAATCACACCGACTTCATAACGGTCTTTTAGAGCAGGTAAATACAGAAACATCGACTCCATAACGGTCATTTAGTACAAGTAAATACACGCACTCCAATCCCATAGCAGTCACTCAGTGCAGGTAAATTCAAGCGTACAGGGCCACGTACAGACTCAGTAAGGATCATCTGGTACACGTATACATTTACACTGACTGAATAACGGTCATTTTGCAGTCCCAGACCAATGAGGGATCACCTTGAGACCTTTTTCTAACAGAAAACGATAAGATCAGATCAGATAAGATAAGATAACATAACATAACATTGAATCTCCTCGAATAGAAATTTGCAGCAGCATGGTAAATGCATAAAGCATACGCAAACGTCACCCCCCCCCCCTCCCCTCTCTCTCTCTCTCTCTCTCTCTCTCTCTCTCTCTCACACACACACACACACACACACACACACACACACACACACACTTACATGCATACACACACACACACACATACATACACATATAATGCATACACACACAAACACACATACACACACACTCTCTCTCTCTCTCTCTCTCTCTCTCTCTCTCTCTCTCTCTCTCTCTCTCTCACACACACACACACACACACACACACACACACACACACACACACACACACACACACACACCCACCCACACACACACACACACACACACACACACACACGACGTACACAAACGAACTGTCATTGAATCGACAAGATACTTAAAAGAATGCTATTCTCGCACAAAGAAATAAAGTACGATATGAATGTACCCCCACTTTCGGCACAGCCAGGTCATTAAAATTCGAGGGCAAGAACCTTTCAGCACAAACGACAGTCTCTCAGGACAGGAGGAAGGAAGAGGGCGGAGCATCGTAAACGCTCATTAACTCTTTGAGTACGGCGTGGCATTTTCTTTGGTTTATAGGATCGTTTGGTTATTTAACAGTCGTCACAAAAATCTACCAAGCCTCAGCCAATCCTTGTTATCATAGATTGATCAAAAAGTATGTTTATTACTCATGTATAATATATTTCTACTCAGTTATTATTATAGATTATGATTATTATGATTATCCTGATTAAGATTAGAGTATGATTTTATTTTGAATTTATTTTTAAAAATATTTTAAATGTAAATAATGTTAGATCTAATTAATTAACAAGAATGGGGTTCAAGGGAAGTTTAGATGATGAAAATCTGGATGTTAAAACTGCTTACAAAGGAGTGGAGGAATAGCCACCCGCGTACGAGAAGTTAGTTTTGAAAGTAAGCCAAGTCCAAGAACTGCCCCCACCCAATGTGAATTTGAACGAACGTCTGAAGCATTGCAGTCCACATTGACATTAAACTAAGCAAGCCGTGAAAGTGAACTCGATACAAAGTTAATAATTAAAAAAACAAAAACAATCAAAACCAAGAACGAAGAACAAAAACCAAAAGTTGTCAACGCATCGGACCGGACGAGAGTGTTTGTCAGTTTCTATAGCGTCTTGCATTTTGGTGTGTTGGCCTACAAGTCACAATTATTTCGTTTGAGAATCTTATTATGTCAAAGATAATTATTACCCGGACTGAAAAGTATTGTTTTTTATTTTAAAATCTTCATGGGTAGATCAAGGCTAAATCTACACTTTTGCAAATGCTGGCTTTGCAGTTTCTTTCTGAACATATATTATGGTAAATACATATACAAAAGGCTATATAATATTATAATTTGAAATGCTGAAGTGAAGTGGAACATTTTGAATAAAAGCGTCATTGACCCTTGGGATAGAGATAGATTCCATTGGGCAACCTAGATCTAGATATTAGGACTAAGCTAGAAGAGGGGAATAGATCTAGATATATACCTAGAAAATTAGCCAAGTGTCGACTTTACAAAATTTAAGACTTTCGTACAAAAGAAGTGGAAGTTATTTATAAATTACAGAGGCAAGAGATTCAATTCTATTCTGTTTATAATAGACGTTGTGATTGGGGAACAGTTCAAGGCTATACAGTGAGTTTGCCATAGCCTGAGCAAGAGTAGGCTACAAACCTGCGGTAAGACAGTCGGAGTCTTGCTTGGTCAGTCAACCTCAACCGAAACTGGCTTATCTTCCAGGGATTGAGTCGTCTTCGAAATGTGTATCACAAAAGAAAAGACGTTTCTCGGAACTTAACTTTAACCAGATGAGGAAGTCATGGTAGCACTCTATCAGGGCTCCTCCATAAATCCACCGTGCTCTCGTTTGCTGATACCGCTCCAACTAAGTTTGATACAGAACTAGAATATCCGGATCGACAATCATACGATGCTCCCACACAACGTCTAAAACTACACACACATAGAGAATCCTCTTTTCTACACACAGTAAGGAAACATCAAGGAAGTTAAATTCCTCACAGTTGGAGTTAATTAACACAGCTGTTGAATGATGTGAAATACGAGACAGGCAAAAACAAAGAGCTCTCCCGAGTAGGCCTACCCTCGCATCACCACACCATGAACCTGGCCAAAGGGTCAAAAGGAAAGGAAGATAAATAGTACACGGTGAGCACGGGACTCTGGAAGCTGAGATTCTGGTTCCTGTAGCGAGGAGGAGCAAGCAACTGAAAATAGAAGACTGATTGCGTTATGGTGAGCTAAAATCGAGAGTTTGGCTTATTTAACTGTAAGAGGACGCCCATTCTTGTCATTTATTCAACAACTGTTGAAGACACACACTGCTCTGGGGCACTTTAAAAAGGGTAAAGAAAAACCCTTCCTTATTCATATAATTTTTCCTATTCTGTTTTCTTTTTTTCTGAAATTTTAAAAGACAGGGTTCAATATGCATACTATAATAATATCATAAAATGTGCAAATTTGTGATTCTGATTTGTGTGGTATGATAGCGGGAAACGGGCCACAGTACTGCCATAGGACATATTATTATGTGTCTGTTGCATCCTTGAAAAATTAAAAGGAATTTAATTTGTAGGCCAAACAGCTGAAAATGTTGCATAGAACTAAAGTGTACTTTTGATATTTTATTATCTTTATATTAATGATATGTGTTCCTCACAATATTGTGTGCAGACATGTTCAAATCAAATAGCTTGACACTGAAGGATGTCACGTGGTTTCCTTTAGCTCTGAACCCATTAATATTAACCCCCCCCCC
>NW_004797510.1:711857-714167 GCF_000002075.1 Aplysia californica | reverse complement strand
CCCCCCCCTCACTCCTTCCAGGTGTCTAGCTCAGTTTTTTAAATGCCCGTAATTTGTACTTTGTTGAAAAAGAAAACGTCCGTCAGAGCGAGAGTCTGACACCGTACTTGAAGCACAGAACAGGTTTCCTAATGAAAAAAGTTGCGGTGAACACTAGGGACCAAATTGTTTGTTTGTTTACAAATCCATACACCCAGTGCACACCCACCGCGAATTTGATTACTTTGGTGCAGTCTGGACCACCCAGATTTTCCTTCATAGATGGGGCTGAAGCTGCCCTTTTAGCAAATATAACCAAAATTCGACCGTGACCTTCGAAATCAAACGGATTTGTTTTTCAAGTCGAATCGTTCGTATTGTGCCAAAGTAGGAGGCTTTTGCCTCTACATGAAAGAAAACCTTGTTGGCCACGACTGAATCAAATGTGTCAAGACGCTGTGGAATCAGACTCTCGTCAAATTTTGAGCATATTATGGAGATTCTGGTATCGTCTTAAAAGTTGTTCATTTTTATTGCTTTTAATGACAAAAAATACCCAGCTACCTTGAATAGGAGTTGAGATATTTGCGATTGATAGAGGTAGGGACACCTGGTGTTGGAGCTAAAATTAACGACAAAATGGCCTTCAGTGTTTGGTGAAGTCCAAAGCTTCAGTGTCTTTAAAAACTGCAAATTCATATAATTTTTTGTGTGTCTTTGATCAAATATTTTCAGTAAAATTCATATAGAAATGTTCTTAATGGACATAAAAGATGTTGCGTTAAATACAGAAAGTCCGATTAAAATTGCCCAACAGCCAGAAAATGCCGCTTTCTCTGATTTCATTAATTTAGCGAGTGCCTGATATCACCAAGATGCGCCACAAATGAATCAAATGAGCTATGTGCACCGAATCTACCGGGTATTAGTGGTGTGTAACCTGGCCTGGAAGCACACACAGGAAGGAGAGACGCCAGAGCGCGGATGTGGAACCGGCCGCGGTGGACCAACGAACCGACGCTTGGGGGCGCGCCTACTGCTTGCTGTGAGAACAGCCTGGTTCTGCCGCCGAATGAAGAGTGCTGGGCATCGACTTTGATTTTCATTAATTGGATATCCAGATTCATACTTGGAAATAACTGGAAATAAATGGGTCGAGCTTTATTACAGGCCTGCTCAGCGAATTTTAATCTGATTCTCACAACCAAACTTGCTTCCCAATAACACTTGCTGCTGGTTGATTTAAGTCATAAGCCGTTAAAAAGCAAGTATGGCTCTCTGGAACATATATTTTTTCTTTTCTGGATTTGCCTCTTGCACACCAGTCCTTTAACTCTTCCCCATCTCGAACAATGAGCATTGCTAGATTATGTAGAAAGTGGTACATAGATCTACTCGGCGGAAACCCAAATACAAATGTGGATTAAAAAAAGCAGGTCAACAAGTACGTGGGTTAGGCGTCCAATTCGTTATTTAAATCGTGCACACGAACTGGATATCCAGATGTACATTTGGTTGATTCTCGCTTTGCACTAAACTAATGAACGAGCGATTCCAGCCTCTAGGCCGCCCCTAGCCACAGGCAGTTCGCAAAGTGGTGTCGGAGCAGCTGGGGCTGGGCTGGGTTTTTTTTTATACCTGTACTGTAGACAAACGTGCCAAATTTTGTATACGTCTTTTTATTTTAAAAAAAATAAATTCCAGTCCTTGAAACTGTTGAACATCCGGAGCCTGCTGGAGACTTGGGTTGGGGTGGGGGGTTAGGGGAAGGCGGAAGGGGTGGATGCGATGGGGTTTTGAGTGGGGAAAGGGAGATTTGATGTGAGTTTTGGTGGGGGTTTGTGGAGGAATGGGTGGGTCGCGGAAGGTGGGGATGGGGGTGGGGGTGGGGGCGGGGGCGGTGGGTGATGAAGCTCTTTTTTCTCGATTCTACACGGTTGTGTACATAAATATGTATACTTCATCGCTTCCGAGCAATCAAGGAAACTTTCATAAGATTCTAGATAGGGAACGTCTGGTACAAATTTTGATCCATTATAATGGATGCGCTTTGGCATGTTCGAATCGGATCGAGCCTGGTCGGATCGGATAGATTAATACATGTAGTGGTTCAGTGCACGCTACAAATTGACTCCCCCATTGTTGTTTCAAAATTGACCCAGAAGTTAATTTTAAAAAGAAACAACTTTAAGCCAGCGTGCGGTGTTATTGTGTACAAAACTCGACCGTACACAATGCAGCAATTTTCTTCAATAATAATACATGTAATGGTTTTATGATATCCCAATTGCAAGAGATGCCGACCTGGCCTACTGTAGAATACTGCTACCC
>NW_004797510.1:705809-706931 GCF_000002075.1 Aplysia californica | reverse complement strand
GGAAAGAGAGAGAGAGAGAGAGAGAGAGAGAGAGAGAGAGAGAGAGAGAGAGAGAGAGAGAGAGAGAACAAGAAGAAGAAGAAACATGCATGTACATAATGTGTGAGTATGCGTTTGTATGTGTGTGTATATGCGTCAGTGCGGGTACGCGCACGTGTGTGTTTATTTGTTGTCTGACTATCGTCGTAATGTTTATATGAATGAAAGTGGAAAACACATGACACGCAGGTGCGCAATCACACACCTACACGAACACACACACACCTACACTAACACCCCCCCTCCTAAGACACACATACACACACACACACTAACACGTGTTTTTATGCACAGTAGAATTGAATTGTAAATGAGCTGATTTATCGATCAATGTCATGTTCACCCTGTGTCGGAACAACATAGGGGGAAATGCTGCTTTTTCTTTCCTCATCCTTACTGTCGTCATTTGCCCTCTACTTTTTTGTGCGTTTGTCACTCTCTTGTGAACTGCTATTTCCGGGATGCCTTGATAGTCGAAGCAGATTTTGTTGTGTTGAGGCTAGAGAGGTGACCAGAGTAAGCCCGATTCCCCGTTTTGACTTCTCTGTTGACATTCACCCCTTAGCGATATGACCTTATGCAGTTGCCAGCGCGGTAAAACCTTACTAAAACAACACAACCTGACAATCCATGCAGACAGACACAATGTCCCATTGACATAACATGACAGGGGGCTGCCGTGGTCAAGAGGTTACGTCGTTGGCCTCTTATTCTATAGGTCCTGGGTTCGAAACCTGACATCGACGGTAACATTTTCTTCACTAAATTTTTCTCAGTTCACCCCCCTTTCCTTCTGTCTAACCATGTTCTGTCGTCTGCTTTCGTCTCCACTTTCTGCCCTCTTCCCCCTCCCCTGTTCCCCCTCCTCTGGGCTCCTGGTTCTTTCAGCAGCTTTCCACTGCTTCTCTTTGGATCCTTGTTACTGCTGTCTTTCAACCACATCCCTCATCTTATTATAGGTAAAACCTAACCCTTAGCCTTTTCGGATAAGGGCGAAAAATCTCGGAAGTCCCATGTGCAAATTGCGCACGTTAAAGATCCCTTGATGATCCAAAATCGATAAAAGTAGACTTCGCCCCCTCC
>NW_004797510.1:703982-704668 GCF_000002075.1 Aplysia californica | reverse complement strand
CTATAACATATAGATCTAGTACTGACATCTCTGCTTCTTTGCTTTGTGTTTATGTATTCACATCTAAAGTTAATTTAATTTTAGTTGGAACTAACCGTCGAGTGGCCGTCAATAAATAAAGCAAGTAAAAGAAGACACTTGAACCTCCTTTAGTTTAAGTAAAACCTTTACGGCACTTGCAACACAAGTAGGTCATATAAGTGCCGAAGATTAGAGGTGCTGTAAGAGAGTAACCTACAAAGAAAAGAAGGAGAGATAAGGACGATAAATGTTTAATAGGAAAGGAAGAGTAAGCCACACAAAAACATCCCACAACCACCCACACTATCGTACCGAAAATGTTTACCATGTGGGCTTTGCTGGAATGCCGTGGATGGTTGGGGGTTCTGTTGGTACGTTCAAGTAATTTAGCTCTTTTCAATAGACTTATACTTATACATGTATATCGTTACCAGTGGAAAAGTTTAGTACCTGTTAACATGTTCTATTCTTTCTTTCTTTCTGTCTTTCCTTGTTTATCAATTTATCAATTTATTAATCTATTAATTAATTAATTGATTATTTAATTAAGTAAGTTAGTTATTCATTTATTATTCATATTTTTGGCGGCGGTACGCCTTCATATTTGTTTGTTGTTGATAAGTCTTCCCTCTTTTCTTTTTGTTCAGCTAGTCCTCGATTGACCT
>NW_004797510.1:698584-701996 GCF_000002075.1 Aplysia californica | reverse complement strand
ATAATAACAATAATAATAATAATAATCTTCTATCGTTAGTCGTGGCATGGCGTATCGCTGAACTGACAAACCACTTTTTCGGCCATTATAGAGCCGCCCAGTGAATGAAACTCAGTCGCCAAATTTCGTTCGACTACTCACAAAATTATACAAGTTGTGAGCTTTTAACACTCAATTATCACACAATTCAACAGTTTAGGCTGTGCCTACCTGTGACTGTGAGTAAAAAATGAATTTTGTTTTGAAAAGTTCAAGATATGTGTGAAAAAAAAACTAGCATGCACAAAACCTCACCTTTACATATTTTATTATCATGAAAACACATGCACTAGGTTATGCTTTTCTTTTTTTGAAAAGTATAGATAACAATTTTCTCCCCTCTTAGGAATCAACACTAGATCTCCTGCTTATGAAAGCGAAGCTCATAACCACTACACCACTGACGCTGGTTCCCTTCCTCTGTATCCGTCTGTCTATTGGTTGTATGCTCTTTCATTGGATGTATCACTTTTTGCTGATTTAAAGAAGGTACACTTTTGCTCAAGACTGTTGGCTTTTGGGAACTAGATTCAAAATCACTTAAGTCAGGCACGAATAATTTAAATACATCGGGGGATGACAAACGTCTTCGACACATCCATAATTCGGGTTAAGGGCTAAAGGTGATGGAAAATTGAAGATATATCTGTCAGGGGATTGCAATTTGTACGAGCTATTCATGATTTTCAGTTTTCAATGTTCGTGTTTTCCGTGCCCAACTACATTCATTTTTTCGGGGTGAAATATGATTTTTTTTTTTTTAATGGATTTATTGTTGCTTTTTTACAGTTTGTTAGATGTGCCTAGTCGTGCTGATTAAGAAAATATATACTTTTGTACACTTTTGACTTAAGACATTAATGTTATGTCCCTTTTATTTCAAAATCAGTTGCGCCTTTCGTAAATGGCGGCCATATTGGCGGCCATATTTGTCACATGACTTTGCACATTACGTAATACAATGTTTATCATGTAGGCAATTGCATAACCTTTCTGGAAATGTATGATTATCATATGTTTTACAGGCAACTTTTTCTTTGAACTAAGGAAAACTGTTGCTAAGTTGTCTTTCTCCTGCTTCATTTCGCACATTTTGGTGCCATCCTCTTGTCTATATACGTAAGTAATTATCCCCGAAAAATGCCCAAATTATCCCCGAAAAATGCCCAAATTCACAACAAAAAACTTGCATAACTTTTGAACCGTTTATCCGATCTTCAACTTCATGCAGTTTTTTTTTCTCAGCTGCTTTAGCTATCTAGAGATAGATATTTTGGTGAAATAAATCGTTTTTACTTTTTTTCGTTAAACCCCCTAGGAGACTTGCTCCCAGCTATCGTAATGCATTCATAAACAAAACACAAGCCTACCTGTCCGTCTGCCACTCCACAGACAGCACCAGACAGCACCAGACAGCACCAGAGCGCACCGAGTTGGTGAACGGCCCTCGATTTTTTTGTATGTGATATATTATTATCAGTTTGTACTGTAGTTTATTCTTTCAGCAATCCCAACCTTCCAGGTTACTCGCAACTAATTAGCAGTTTAACCTGCCCTAACGATCACCTGTCCAAGACAATCAACTGTACAAACAACTACTCCCCAACCACCCCTCTTCTGCGTTATTTTTTTTATAGTGACACTGTATCTAAAAAGGACCTGCACTTATCTCCTCAACCACGGATGGTCACCTTGGTGGATAGGCTTGACTGAATTCGAACTCTGATAGTCATAATATGTAACTACATTGTATGTTCCTATGGCCAAAAATGTCTAAATGAAAATAAGCAAACCTAAGGCACTCAAATTATATTTTAAAATTATGTATCAAACTAAAAACTAATTTCGCAACAATCGCAAGTCCCATTGTTAATATATCCCAGTTTCGCATTGCCGTAATAAGAATATTATGTTTTTTCTAAAGTATTTAAAAACAAACCCTAGCTGCCAGTCTTCAATGTTTTTGCTGAACGATTCTTTTTCCCAATAAGTTGTCCCGTGGCGCAGAGACAAATAAAGCTTTTAAATGCACGAAGTAATATGACCAAAATGTGTTTCGTTGGCCATTACAGAAGTTATCTTAATCTTTATGTCTTCTATTTCTCTGTAAGAAATATTTCCTGGTGCAAAACTGGTCATCGTCAGACATTGACAACTATACTTGTAGCGCGCACAATAACCTTTGACCAGCACCAGCAGACACCTGTTTTGTGCAGCACATTTCTCTTCACGCCCACACTCCTGAGATCCAGTCGAACCTGCCTAAGAGGGGATCTCAAGGGAGCCAGAAAAAAAAATCCCAAGACATATTCCGTATTGGACAGTGGAATAGGGGTCCAAAGGCTCCGCCGGTGTGATCAAGAGTCGTTCATCTGGTCGGCAAGCATTGGTCAAAACTTCAAACCTCTCATAACTACCCCAGCCTCTCTGATAATGGCATGCGTCAGTCCTGTTTATCCTCTGCCATCAGTGCCTGTATCTCATCGGAAAACTGCTTCACCTATCTATTAAAAACAGAAACGTTTGAACATCTTTATTTCCATCCTTAGCCCCACCCATCGGCGTAATAAGCGCAGTCAACAAATGACGGAAACAAACATAAATTAATCGTTTTGTTTCAAATCAAGGCTGAGAAGGCAAAGTATTCGGGTGCCTATTGAGGATGGGATTGGGTCAGGTTGGGTCGATCGCCCGCCTCATCGCCTGAAAACAAAGTCGTTTGTTTTTTAGGCGACGAGTCGGGCAATCGGTTTGTGCCACGACAGCCGCTTTGCACCCTCCAATTTCGCTAGCAAACCGATCCGACCAGACCAGATCGTACCAATGGGCACCCAGGTAAAAACCCTCAGAAGGGAAGGAATTTGTCTTTCCGTGTCCATGTTAGGCAGGTTTCTGTTTTAATAGAGGTTAATTGGGAATTTATCAAGTGGGGAGCGCAAAAGTTCCATTTTAATAGGTTTCTGTCTTAGAGAGGTGTCCCTAAAGGTAGGTTCGATCACAAGGCTTACGGTTTTGTTAAATAATTTTTATGCCTACATTGGTACACTTTGGATCATTACGGAGGCGGGCCGTTTCGACTCGACCTTCTAAAGGCCAACTCGCAACACAAAACCCCCACAGACATGACGTACTTATGTTTTCAGTTGCATGTCCTTTGCATGAGGAAGTGTTGGGGCGTTCTTTTTTGTTTGCGTGTGTGCGCGAGTATGTGTGTAGTATGTGTGTATCTGTCTGTACGTCGGTCTATGTGTGTGTCTGTCGGGATGCGTATAAATAAATAAATATGTATGTATGTATGTATGTATGTATGTATGTATGTATGTATGTATGTATGTATGTATGTATGTATGTATGTATGTATGTATGTATGTAT
>NW_004797510.1:696666-697703 GCF_000002075.1 Aplysia californica | reverse complement strand
TGTGCTTGTTTGTGTGTGCTTGTGTGTGGGCGAATGCACAGATCATCATAATGTAACATCGCAAAAGCCACAACATTTTATAGAACGACCTTAGCTCCTAAATTCCTGACCAGCCCGAAGCAAGTTTATGATACCATCAAGGCTCTGAAAAACGCTATGAGAGGGGTGACTTTCCCGCATTGTCAAGATTGGGTGTGTAGGGCAGAAGACTTGGTTGAAGTGATCTTCATCAGTCGCCATAAATGCTTCCCTTAAAGTTACTTAGGGCAAGATTTATGCCACTTTCTAGGCCTAGTGGCTAGCTCTTCAGACCACTTTGTAGAGAGGCAAGTACACATTTATTTATTTGGATTTTCTATTTTCATTGCGCACCATTGCGAACCAGTAGTAAGGTGATACTAAACCCTCTCTGGTGATACCAGAGACACTAAAATATAGAGACAGGAAACGAGGCCTTGCGGTCCGTGACAACAGTGCATTTGCGAACGTGACCGCTGAGACACGAGCTAAAAATAACCAGGCGCGGTATCGACAGCGAAGCGCGTCGCGTCTAGCCTAGGCCTAGGCCTAGCTTTCTGCGGCTTAGGCCTAGCGCAATCAGAGAACTGGCCAAGGTTGCATATTTGTAAACACTGCCTCTACAATCTATACTTTTCTGGCCTACAGAAAAATTTACACATGTGGAAGAAAACAGGACAACATATTTAAAAATTGAATTCTAGATCTAGGCCTAGTTATAAAATAATGTTGATCTAGCATAAAACCAATACATGTCTTGATAACGTAGACCAAAAACTAGATCTAGATATCTAGATCTACATCTACATCTAGATTATCTAGATCTAGATTCGAGAGATTTAATCTAGCCAGTGTCAGTAGTTACATTAAAAAAAGGCATCTAGATCTAGATCTATAGGCTTCCAGCATAATAAAAAATATGCCTGCCTTAGCCTAAATATAACTTTGATCTAGCTTACAACATAAGCAGTTTAATTTAAGATAGCCTAATAAAGGTTCATACATTTTTACTTATTTTA
>NW_004797510.1:691444-696566 GCF_000002075.1 Aplysia californica | reverse complement strand
TTATTTTGGCCGGATTAAACTTTGGTGGACCCACCATGTTTACGTGTGTACTAATGAAGCCATAACAGTGGTGGGGGGGGGGGGGGGGGGGCTGGCAAAAATATAAAATAAAACAACCCACACAATCTTAATCACATTTACATGGCAAATTATCAGTTGGAATGGGAAGGCAATTTCCAAAGAGCATTTACACACTCAAACTCAATCTTATGAGAAGAGAACTCGTTTAGATCTACAGGTTTTTTTTACTCATATGCACCCGTTTTTTTTCTAGTAGTATTTTACATGCTGAACACGACTATGGCCTTCATTTTTGCCGCAAATCAATAGTTATTGAGTTATTGGGCAGGGCAAAAGGATATATAGAAGTAGAAATAAGACTAAGAAAGTGGTGATGGATGGGACACACCTTAAGAAAGCCCAGCGGAAACATCACAAGACAGTCACTGCAGTGGAACCCACAAGGAGCACGAGGCAGGGGTAGGCCACGGGAAATATGGAGGAGATGAGTGGAAAGGGACATGAGAGAAATGAAGCTCACTTGGAACGAGCTTGGAAGGACGGCTCAGGATAGAGATAAATGGAAGGAGCTTGATGTGGCCTACACCAGAGACACTAAAATATAGAGACAGGAAACGAGGTCTCGCGGTCCGTGACAACAGTGCATTTGCGAACGTGACCGCTGAGACGCGAGCTAAAAATAACCAGGCGCGGTATTGACAGCGAAGCGCGTCGCGTCTAGCCTAGGCCTAGGCCTAGCTTTCTGCGGCTTAGGCCTTGTGCAATCAGAGAACTGGCCAAGGTTGCATATTTGTAAACACTGCCTCTACAATCTATACTCTTCTGGCCTACAGAAAAATTTACACATGTGGAAGAAAACAGGACAACATATTTAAAAATTGAATTCTCGATCTAGGCCTAGTTATAAAATAATGTTGATCTAGCATAAAACCAATACATGTCTTGATAACGTAGACCGAAAACTAGATCTAGATCTACATCTACATCTAGATTATCTAGATCTAGATTCGAGAGATTTAATCTAGCCAGTGTCAGTAGTTACATAAGAAAAAAAGGCATCTAGATCTAGATCTATAGGCTTCCAGCATAATAAAAATTATGCCTGCCTTAGCCTAAATATAACTTCGATCTAGCTTACAACATAAGCAGTTTAATTTAAGATAGCCTAATAAAGGTTCATACATTTTTACTTATTTTACTAATTAGTTACATATCATTAGCCATGCATGGGGTCTGTACTGTGGGTAGGGAAGAGTTGGCGAGAAAAGAAAGAGAGCATGCGATAGCATATATAGATCTATAGGCCTATAGGCAATGATGAGGAAAGGCAACAAACTGTAGAAACAGAAAACAGATTTCGTTTTGTGTACGCTATAGGCATTGGATAAGAACAGGAATACAATGCGACAGATCGAACCCACCAGAGGCCTATATAATAAATATTATATAACATGAACACGTTACGCATCTTTCATGGTTTAATAGCACTTTACTGAAACTGGCTCTTACAAGTGGGTGAATGTGACAGTCTTTCTTACTAATCTTAGACTGCTTTGCCTTATGCATTGTCTCTTGCTGATTCTTATGTCCATACTTCTCTGTCAGGCACATAAATTTGGGACATTACAAACTTCAAGGGTGGCCCAGACAGGGTCAAGCTAGCACTTCCTTACTTCATTGAGTAAACTTTGTAATTTCTTTGTCTCTTTAATTTTGTTACATGTATTCCGTAGTAGATCTATTACAGCAGGACATTGTCTTCTTAGATGTCAAGGTTTTGTTTTTTCCGCTTTTAATTTCTTCTTCAAAACTCTCACATCACATTGCAGACACTTGATCTTTTGCCATGGACAGGACCTGTATCCTTTGGAACTGGCCTGAGGGAACAATAATTATTTATTTTGGAGGGTTTGGAACAGTAAACAGCATGGGCACAGCATTCAGCACTAGAATTGTTCAATATGCAAATTTCCAAAGGCAGTACGTACAGTTCAAATTGCTCAGCGCACAATTGTGACAATGCATTTCCATGGTACACGTATAGGTGACTTGCTATCTTGAAAACCAAAGTAAAGTCAGCCTTCCGATGATAATTCATTACCCATTTAATTATTTTTTTACATCAGAAATATATTCTAATTTTTTGGTAGGAGTGCGAAAAACTTAGATTGTAACACAGAGTTTTACAGGTAGGCCTATACTATAGACCGGTGCTCACAATAAATAATACACTGTGGTGGCCCATACTCTCACGTGTGCAGTTAAATGTTGCAAAATTCATAAATCCACATAGAATATAGATCTAGGTCTACTCCTTTAGTTTCATTTCATAAAAGAGAAAAGTGCTTGATTGATTAACAGTTTTGAATGAGTACATCTACTGGAGATTTTAAAATGAATAAAATCTTTTTTGGATAGTTAAATGACATTCATCCCACATTTAACCCCCCCCCCCCCCCCCTAAAAAAAGGGTTTATTTTAGTTTTAGTAGAGGTTTTACGGCGCTCGCAACTGATAAATAAATAAACAAATAAATAAATAAAATAATTAAATAAAAGATTTTAAAAAGATAATAATTAAGACGGAAGGCATTTGAAAACAAGTGCCTTTTCTTAGGTGGACTACTCTAATCTAGGATACAGTCTAGTTTTCATACAATAAACTTGAATCTTGCCTGGCATATTTGGATTGGTTTAATTCTGATGAGAAGCTTCAATTTTTAAAAGAATTAAATACTAAATATGTTTCACTGCTCTATCTAGTCAGTTCCGCAGAGGGGGAGTCGAAGCACCACGGTACGGTACATAGCCTACGTATGCATTCTCCAGGTCTACAGTGTGAGTGTGATAATAATGTAATTTTTAACTTTTAAAAATTTATGGAACTTATCAGTGAATTTTCAATGCCCTCACACCCTCAAACTGATGAAGAATTAAAGGGGAAATCAATACTGGGTGATCCCAAAAAATTCTTTCAGATCACTTGAAACATTTTTTAAAGCGTGTTTTCTTTTCTTTTCTTTTTTGGAAAAGGGGGGGGGGGGTAAGCGCTTTACTTTACTGCGCTTGCGACAGCATAGGTCTCACATGAACAGGCGGGGCACACTAAACTTCTTCAGTTTGGTAGGAATTTTTAATTTTGCCCAGGTGGGGGGCCATGCAAAGCCTAGCCTACTCTTTTGATTTTAAGAATACCAAGGGATCCTTAACTTGCGCAACTTACACACGGGACCTCCGAGATTTTTCGCCCTTATCCGAGAAGGCTAGGTGTTAGATCTTACTTACCATAAGATCAGGTGACTGAAAGACAGCAGTCAGAAAGGAGCCAATGAGTGGCAGTAGTAGTAGTTAAAGGCTGCAGAAAGAGCCAGGAGCCCCAGAGGAGGCAAAAGGGGTGTGTGGAGGGGGGGGGGGCAGAAAGTGAGGAGGAAAACAGACGACAGAACATAGAGCTAGGAGGTGAAAAGAGAAAACTTAAGGGGATCCACTGGTCAGATCAGTAAAAATTTTGAAAAAATATCAGTTTTCGGATTTTGGGGTATCTTAATAGATATCAATATCAAGGATCCATCTTTAGAAGCCTAATTCCTTTATCAAACGTATAAATAGTTGGAAAATGCATTTAAGAGAGGCAGCAATGTAGGAAAATCTTCACCAAAAATTATCTCTCTTTGCAGTTTTCTCAGAATTGTTTATCTGACCAGGTTGCAACACTATATTGAGTAGATCTCAGAAAGTTACTGTCAGAATTGTTTCACATTTGGACACAATCTTTTATACACATTTCTCGATAACTTTACAGGAGCATTTTTGCTGTTTATGGTACACAATTGGAGTTTTAGGCCTGATTTATTTGACAAAATCTGAAAACATTGGAGACCTGAATGTAGTGCATAACAAGGACTGTAATGCTCACAAGTCAGTACAGAACATTCAAATTTGGCTCTGTAAGGTTGTTCTACCTACCAACAGTAATCGCCATGCCAAATATTAGGCTTCTATCTTGATGAGTGTTGATGATTGACAAAATATAAAATTGGTTTTAAAAATGCTGAATCAATCCTTTATTTTTGATGGCTCGAGATTATTATGACTAAAATCTTGAATTTTTTGCTTGGTAACCTTTTTTTGTACTATGTCACCCCCTTTGATGCAGAAAAGCAAGCTTTAGACCAAAAACTATAGCATTTGGGTGTTGACCATAGCTACACCCCCTTAAGAGAAGAAAAATGTATGTCCCTGTCATGTTTCAAACCTATTGAATGAGAGGCAAACATTGTAACCCAGACCACGATCAGACACCCCCCCCCCCCCCCTAGAAAAACGTGTATTATTCGCTAGATCTAGAATCTAGATCTAGTATAGCAAGCACTGGTATGACGGGACGAACTAGGCTAATCGACTGCACTGTCGCTTGTGTTGTGAAGAAGTAGAGGAAGGAGTACGTAGTAGAAGCAAACATTATAATAGGTCTATGTAATGATAATAAGGCCCAAGGATAGATCTAGATCTAGATCTGGTCCTAGTAGACCCACTAGGCCCACTACATTAGGCCCTTCTAGATCTAGATTCTAGTTCTAATTAGGACCTGGACACTGATACTAGATCTACAATCTATTATTTAATCTAGATCTAGATCTATATTATTATCTATATCTCTAGGATTCTAGGTCTAGAGTCTAGGTATTTTAGATCTAGATCTAGACTAGATCTAGATCTAGATCTAGATATTTAGATCTAGTTAGGCCTAGATAAGCCTAGATCTACACATGAGAAAAACGATATTAAATAAGGTTAATGAAAAAGTACATGTGCAAATTTTTACATTTCAGGGTCCTTTAGAAAGCTAAAGAATACTAGGTCTGGTAATTGTGCGATCTTGAATCGGCACGGACGCAGACTGTCGCAGAACACCACATACACTTGCGGGTGACTTGCGACTGCCGACAGCCGCCATTAGCTTTGTTTACCGCGCCTCGTTTCACGATCAGCTGGTGACCTGGATACGCGAAAAGAGGCTTCGTTTCCGCTCTCTATAATTAAATACTCTCTGCCTACACCCTGCCAGGGGTGAAAGGCATTGATGATGATGATCAGGGGGC
>NW_004797510.1:689913-691344 GCF_000002075.1 Aplysia californica | reverse complement strand
ACTGCTCTATCTAGTCAGTTCCGCAGAGGGGGAGTCGAAGCACCACGGTACGGTACATAGCCTACGTATGCATTCTCCAGGTCTACAGTGATAATAATGTAATTTTTAACTTTTAAAAATTTATGGAACTTATCAGTGAATTTTCAATGCCCTCACACCCTCAAACTGATGAAGAATTAAAGGGGAAATCAATACTGGGTGATCCCCAAAAATTCTTTCAGATCACTTGAAACATTTTTTAAAGCGTGTTTTCTTTTCTTTTCTTTTTTGGAAAAGGGGGTAAGCGCTTTACTTTACTGCGCCTGCGACAGCATAGGTCTCACATGAACAGGCGGGGCACACTAAACTTCTTCAGTTTGGTAGGAATTTTTAATTTTGCCCAGGTGGGGGGCCATGCAAAGCCTAGCCCAAGGATAGATCTAGATCTAGATCTGGTCCTAGTAGACCCACTAGGCCCACTACATTAGGCCCTTCTAGATCTAGATTCTAGTTCTAATTAGGACCTGGACACTGATACTAGATCTACAATCTATTATTTAATCTAGATCTAGATCTATATTATTATCTATATCTCTAGGATTCTAGGTCTAGAGTCTAGGTATTTTAGATCTAGATCTAGATCTAGACTAGATCTAGATCTAGATCTTTAGATCTAGTTAGGCCTAGATAAGCCTAGACATCTAGATCTACACATGAGAAAAACGATATTAAATAAGGTTAATGAAAAAGTACATGTGCAAATTCTTACATTTCAGGGTCCTTTAGAAAGCTAAAGAATGCTAGGTCTGGTAATTGTGCGATCTTGAATCGGCACGGACGCAGACTGTCGCAGAACACCACATACACTTGCGGGTGACTTGCGACTGCCGACAGCCGCCATTAGCTTTGTTTACCGCGCCTCGTTTCACGATCAGCTGGTGACCTGGATACGCGAAAAGAGGCTTCGTTATAATTAAATACTCTCTGGTGATACTTGCAGGGGGACAAAACTTCTTTGGGGGAGAAGGAAATACGGTTTATCAGACTCGAGGACTGGGGTTTTAGATTGTCTCATACACACTCTTACTCTACGGTGCTACAAAAATATAGCGTACAAGATAATATGAGATAATGTGGTTGGTTGGTTGACGCTCTGGTGTGGTTTGCTCCTTCTATCCACATGCAGTAACCTCTAATCTTCGGCGTTAATATTATAATGACCTATTTGTGTTGCAAGCGTCATAAAACTCTTACAAACATTGAAATAAGATGAAATAAGATAGATAAGACAGATTTTACTGACTTCCTCAAAGAGAAATTTACTGCCGCATGGTAAAATACATAGGCTATTATTATGTACACGCACATGTCAGACACACGCACACACACACACACACACACACACACACATACATACACACACACACACACACACACACACACACACACACA
>NW_004797510.1:687866-689007 GCF_000002075.1 Aplysia californica | reverse complement strand
AATAATGATAATAATGATAATAATAATAATGTCCCAGGAATCATCCATGGTTCACCAGCAGTTATGATTTTTCTTTAATAAAAAAAAAAAATGTCGATTCATTCGGTACCAGATGGACAAAACTATGTGCACAGCGCCCTTGATCTTGTTTTTACTTATCAGTCAGCAGCAGATGAGGAACCCATTTTGCAAAAAACAAATCTTTACTTTCTTTCTTAAGATTTTCGTGAGAAGTTCAAGAACTGCTGTCTTTGGCAAAGCAGTTTCTTCTGCAATTACTCGCACAGTTTTTCGATGGTGTCAAAAATTCTCTACAGTTTTGGGGTTTTTTTTTGGTTTTTGTTTTTGTTTTTGCCTATGTCTTCTTCCCAAAAAACTTAAACCTGCAGAGCGTTTTGCTCAGGAACAGAACTGGAACGGCCAGGGCGCTCTGAATCTCTCCCACCAAATATTTTTTAAAAATTGTTGGATACTGGAGCACTTGGTACTCAGAGTCCTTAGAAGGTCATCGTGTATTTCTGTGGGTGAGTTCTCTTAAAGACCATGATTTTGATGACAGCACGAATATCATCATAAGTATTTTGAGAACGAGGTTTTATATTTGCGATTGCCATGGCGCTCGTGAGCAAACCCAATAACGTAAACGTAAAAAAGCGTAATTATGACAATTTCCGGGTGACATAGTGATGTTAAAAACGACATAACATTTTTTTCAAGAAAATGAAATGGTGTAGGTTTAATGCCCTATCAACACTATCAAGGTTATTCAAGAGGAGGGACCTCCGAATTTAATCGTCCATCTCCGACAGGACCGAGCTAAACGGGAAAATCGTGTAAAGTGCCTTTCTCCAAGGACATAACGTCGGACGAAGCTGATTATATTATTATATTCACATCTTGAAATATGTGACGTAAAAGGTCATAGAATTCTCCCGGAAAGTGAGTGAGTTCTAGATCAGGGAAACTTTCTCTTTCTTATGCCACAGTTGTACCGTGGAATTATTAATGGGTGACCTTATTTAGGCCACACTGTGGCCTAAATAAGCTAAACCCCCCTCCCTTACCTTATTTAGGCCACACTGAGGCCCAAATAAGCTAAACCCCCCTCCCTTATCTTATTTAGGCCACATCATATGGTAGG
>NW_004797510.1:680518-682618 GCF_000002075.1 Aplysia californica | reverse complement strand
GAGAGAGAGAGAGAGAGAGAGAGAGAGAGAGAGAGAGAGAAAGACAGACAGACAGACAGACAGACAGACAGACAGACAGACAATGACACTCCTGACACCAGTCTCACATGACGACACAGCAACTTGGCTTTAATCAACACATTCCCGACACATCAGAATCAGAACCACCCCTTCTTTGTGTTAGAATGCATGTAACAGGATTTAACATCTACGACCAGCAGATGCACACATGTTTCAGGCGTTTATAAAGTATCGTTTTTCTGCTGTCCGACTCGAATCGTGTATCCATCAATGCGGATGGGTTCGGGTCGGGTCGGGTCTGGGGCGATCACCACACTCGTCGCCTGAAAACAAACGTGTTTGTCTTTTGAGGCGACGAGTTTTGCGCCCTCTATTTGGCTAGCAAACCGTCCCGACCCGACCCGATCCCCCAATGGGCACCGCATTTTGCCTTCTCAGAACAAAAGTTATCCCACTAGTGTGCCACGGTCTTTTTTTGTGATAAAATGCAAACGTAATTCATTTTCATGTTGACGAATTGATACACTCTGTCACTGGTGTGATCTTCCTTTGTTATATGAGCCGATAAACTCTCACAAAAAAGCAGCAACAACAAAAATGCATTGCATTTAATTAAGTAAGGTTCGTTATAGGCCAGTTTAGTGGGTACAGTGCGAGAATGCTCCATCACCCGCACCAACGCGTTAGTCTATTGCCGCTTTTCGCATTGACCTTCCGGGAACGCGGTAGGCCTCCAATGTCTAGGCCAGTCGTGTGGGCTGTGTGGCTTGTGACCGAGAAAGCCTAGGCACCACATAATCTTGTGTGGCAAGGCGGCGGAACAAGGCGCTCGTCAAAACAACGAAATTAAATCGAAATATATTTCACATACCCACATTCATTGGGCAATTTTAATCGATTTTTTGGGCAACCCTTGTTGTGTGCTTTTAAAAACACTCTTCAGTGTGAATCTCACTGTTAAAAACGTTCAAAGGCACCCCCCCCCCCCCCAAAGGCGAATTTACAGTTTCCGAGGACACTTACTTTTGCTTTGAAAGTTTAATTTCACCTCTGACACCAGGCGACTGTCACCTCTTTCAACTGCAAATGAATTTCATCAAAAAGGAAACTAAATGAAGAGGCTTTTTAACTATAAGAATAAGATGATACGAGTAACAAACACATTGACCAGCACCTGATTCCACTGAGTCGTTACACATTTTTTTGGGGAAAAAAAGAGTAATTTCATTTTTCATATTTCCCGGAAATGCTTGGCATTTTCCGCTGGGTGTTTTCTTTTTTAAAAAACGTATTGTACTTATAGTACGCTTAATTTTATCGCGAATTGTGATTATGGTATATTGAACAACATGAAATCTGACAAATTAACGAATGATTTGGCCTAGTGTTGCAGATATACGGCCAGAGTCGGACACCGACGCTATTTTTTCTTTCCACATATATGTACATCGTGCATTATTCTTTTCACGGAGCCGACTTTTCTGCACTTGAAAAGACATCTTTGTAACTAATTAGACTACTGTAGAGCATCATAACATAAAGCACATCCAAGTCAACCCCCTCCCCCCAATCCCTAAAATATACTGCATGTTTACAATCCCTATGGGCCCAGATTGGAATTAACCCCCTCCACCCTTTTTTTTTAACCCGTAAAAGCAACAAACTATTGTTAAAAATAATAAATAAAACAAATGTTTTTAAAAAGTCACAGGAATTCGGGTTGTTACGTTTTGGTGACGTAGACTCTATACAGTCTCTGAACGATTGTCAGCTCTGGTCTTCCGTCATTGCCCACATGTAGCCTAATAATTTACAAAGCAAAAACAAACTGAAAACACAACATAAAGTTTTATTGATCTAGATTGCGACAGAGAATGCGTGTTCGTTACATGTGTATAAGACGAAAGAGGTTTGGCGCCCTTGTTTTCCTGAATGAGAAAATGCCAAGCGGCTTTGTTTTTTACTTCATTCATTCATTGAAAAAATAAAAAAGGCGCAGGCGAGAATGAAAAAAAATTCTTCGGAGGAAAGGGCAAACAAAACCCCCCAAAAAAGGGGGGGGGGGTAAAATGATAGCTG
>NW_004797510.1:666318-679928 GCF_000002075.1 Aplysia californica | reverse complement strand
CCCCCCTCTCTCTCTCACTCTTTCTCCCTCTCTTTCACACACACACACTCTCACAAATGTTCATAGTCATAACCTTAGCGGAAAATAGACAACTACTATAGTCCACAAGACCAAATTTCCAAACGCATACAATTTTTTTTACGTGATAACCGTACAACAAGTAGGCCTTCTGTATTTTTTTAAATTTTCCACGATGCGACTACACTGATTTATTTTCCATAACAAGTTTGGAAGAGTAATTTGTCACGACGCGGTGGATCAGGCTTTCGTCAACTTTTGGGCATGTGGAGTTACTGGTTTCATCTTAAACCTTGTTTATTTGTCTTGCTTTACTTTAGATGAAAAAACAAAAACAAAACAAAAACACCCATCTATCTTGAATAGAAGTCGAGAAATCTGTGATTGAAAGAGGTGGGGTTTGCCTGGTGTCAGATTCAGAGGTATAATTACCGAGAAAATGACCGCCTAAGTTTGTGTGACTTCCAAAGCCTAAGTGTCTTTGGACACTTCAAATTAATTTTTTTGTGCCTTAGAAAAAAGGATGAGAGATAGGGCCTTTATACACATAATTGTTTGATAGAAAAGGAGCAAAGTGCACGAGAGCACCCATATCCAGGTTGGACCAACACCAATCTTGACAATGCAGCATACAAAGCTATCCATGAGATAAAATACCAACCTCTGTCTTCCCAAAGTGCAATAAAAGGATACCTGAACGTGAAAGAAAGTCTTTGTCCCCCTCCCACACATCCTCACCCCAGTCCCCTTTCCTTTCTCAATGACACACAAACAGTAAACGGTGTCGATGGTGTAGTGTTCGATCCTTCTCCGCCACACGCAGGACATACTGTAGTCTTAGAAAGGCTGCAGAATGAGCCAGGAGCCCACAGGAGAGGGCAAAGGAGGTGAGTTGTTTTAGTTTTTGTAGAGGTTTTACGGCGCTCGCAACTGCATAAGGTCATATGAGCGCCAGAAGATTAGAGGTGTAACAAGAGAGTAACAAACATAAAAAGAAGAAGGGGAGATAAGGACGATAGATGTTTGATAAAAAAAAGGAGCAAACCACACCAGAGCACCCGCCAACACCTACAAAAGGAGGTGAGGGGTGAGGGCAGAAAGTGGAGACGAAAGCAGACGACATAACATTTTTAGAGAGGAGGAAAGAATGTGAAAGGAGAAACTTTTTAGTTTTTAGAGAAGAAAATTTTCCAGTCCCTATCCGGTATCGAACCCGCGACCTATTGAATGAGACTGAGAGGCGAACCTCTAGGCCACGAAAACCCCCAGCAAGAGACTCAATCCCGAGTGAGGAGATTTTTGAAGAGTATCTCGGGCTTTCCACTAGGATTTAATAATAAAATATATCTCTCAGCCCAGGTTGGCCCCCACAGGCAAGGTCAAGGAAGTCCCCTAAACAATGATTTTAAATTGTGTCCATGGGGTCGTAAAAACATGATACAAACTGTAACAAACTCCCTCTCCCACATGCAAAGCACCCCAGTGTCTTGTGTAAACAAATACACAGTAGTGAGTTCAGAGACTTCTGTGACATCCTAGGATTGTTTTTTTTTTTTTGGGGGGGGGGGGGGTTCAGTATTGAATGTAGATTAGGTGTTTTTAAGCCCAACTCGACACTATTTAGAACATTTAATATTTTGGAGGTGGGCTTCTACCCTGCCTGTCAGGGACAACCCGAGCTAAGACTTACTAAGACCCAGATACAATGGCCAAGCAGAAAGAGAGATACTTCATACAAATTCTCCCACTCAGAAATTGAACTCAAGTCTTCTGCATGCAATAGCAAAGCACCTAATCGCTACACTTCAGATGCCGGTAGACACCTGTATGAGCATTCATAAATATGAATCAGCTTTGTGCACCACCAATAATTTTACAGTAAACAGCAAGCCACTTCCATATAAATATTTCCAAATTCAAAACCATCTAAAATCCCAATACGTATCAGAACAGACCTTGTGGGACATAACGAACATCACATAGTAAAATGCTTTTCAACTTCAACCTTGTCCTGTCTCAAGTTTTCAATTCATGTAACAAGTCTAACTGAATGAAGTTTTATTTTTCTTCACATATTATTTAGGGAGTGCTTATTTAGGCCACATATGGCCTAAATAAGGTAAGGGAGGGGGGTTTAGCTTATTTGGGCCTCAGTGTGGCCTAAATAAGGTAAGGGAGGGGGGTTTAGCTTATTTAGGCCACACATGCTCAAACTACCGGGGCACACCCTTTTCAGGCAACTGAGTTCGTTCCACTTTCATAATGGTGCACCCTTCTCATTTAGTACAGTTTTGTCTCAGTGTACAACTTATATATATATATATCATAATGAATATTGTAAGAACAAAGCACGATACGCAAAATTTTGCTCAACCCCAAAGGTTTGAATGAGGGCCAGATTTTTCCTTCATGGAGGGGCAAAATCTAGGCTGCCATTTTGGCACACTTTGGTCAAGTGAAAAGGTCAAATCCTCCGAATGGACTTCCGGGTCAAATTTGGGGTATAAAAAGTGTGTCCACAACGTGGCTGAGTCAAAGTTACACTATCTTTGGCTGGGTGGCACTCTCTCGTACTGTCTCGTAGTAGTACATCCCTCGTACAGTCTCGTAGTAGTACATGTAGATCTAGTAGTAGTAGTAGTAGCAAAGATCGTGTAGAGAATCTTTGGTAGTAGATTCTATCTAGTAGGCAGTTTAGTGAATGTGCACGCGGCACGGCGAATCGGCCTCGATAAGCCCCGTAGACCTTTGTGATCGGCCACGAAGCCTCGTGTTTTGATGGGTCTAAACAACTTAGTGTTAATCGCACTGCCACATCCGACAGGCCTACATCTTTTTAAAAGGAAAAGAAAGGTCATCAAAATGGTTGAATTTGCGTGAAAATCGATTCGGTAGAACTGGAACTATTAAAATTTGCTTCTGAAAACTAACAAGTTACAAGGCCATTTTTAAAACTCGATGAAATAAAAACTACTGGCTGTATTATTCTGTATAAGTTATGAAACTTCAGGACGTATTATTATTTTCCAACATCTTTTGACGCCTTAGCTGTAGAGGTTGAAGTTTTCACAACACTAATAGATCTAGTAATAGGGCTTTCCGCAAAAAAAAAAATGAATGCATAGATCTACAAAAGCCAAACCACCGAATCAACCGGTCAGCGACCCGGGCACCCCACTCTCCCCTGAACACTGTGATAACGTGTTGCTTCGGTATAATTATTCAACTATTAATACGTGCGACTATGGCAATTGGGATGTACTGACTGATAAAGGGATTCACAGTTTTGTTTTTATTTTACCATATATTTGACTTTAATAGTGCAGGTGATAGCTAGATCTAGGTTCCCTGTCTAGAATCAGTAGTAGCAGGCCTATGCTAGAAGCAGCCAGAGAGCCTACAACTGCTAGATCTAGATCTAACTCATTGCTATGCCTTTGGGCTTTGGAATTGAAATAAAACGAATTGCACAGTTCTAGTTACTTTTAGATTCAGCAACTAACTGTATTTCCAGAGTTAATAATAACAAATCTCACCATAACAATCACTTTTACTATTATTAGAATAATTAGATCCAACTTTTTTTTCTAAAATCTGTTTTGCGCAAACTTAAGACTTTCTCTACTAATCTACTTGTAGAGCACAGAATTTGCATTGTAAGCCTCTGCTCAGTCTTTTACTTTTAAGTATATATATACATAATAAAATACGTTTAGATCTAGATCTATATAATCATTTTATTTTATTTTCTGGATATTTTTAAAACTCTTTTTTTTTTTAACATGTCATAAAGTCAAATTGTGCCTTTTCTTTGATAAGAATAGCATTAGCAGTGGACTTTTTAGACAGTGAGTCTCTTATTCAATTTTTTTTTTAAATATGCTAATCAATGAAAATTGCAAATTGATAATAGTATAGTCCTGTAGAGGATAGGTGGACTCCGGGGTCTGCATAGCGGAATACTAGGTTTTAGGGTGTGAACCCCGAAGTCACCGTAGTGAAATAAGGTTTGGTTTAAGTAAGGATTGGTGGACCCCGGGGTCAACGTAGTGATAAATAAGCAGGTTTAAGGTGGACCCCGGGGCTCGGGGTCTATCTAGCAAAATACTAGGTTTTAGGACAGGTGGACCCCGGGGTCACCGTAGTGAAATAAGTAGATTCTCTAGGTTTCTTTAAAGATCGTTGGACCCCGGGGTCATCGTAGTGAAATAAGTAGGTTTTTAAAAGGATTGGTGGACCCCGGAGTCACCATAGCCGTAGAAGAATAAGAAGGTTTAATTAAGGATTGGTGGACCCCCGGGACACCGTGATTAAACCTACTTATTTTACTACGGTGACTGCATGGCCCACCTATTCTAAAACTTAACTAGTATTTCGTTAGGTAGACCCTGGGGTCCACCTTTAACCTACCTTTTTCACTACGTTGACTCTAGGGTCCACCAATCTTTAATATCAAACCTAGATCTACGTGTACTTATTTCACTACGTTGACCCCGGGGTCCACCAATCCTTATTAAACCTAGATCTACTTATAATTTCACTACGATGACCACGGGCTCCGCCAGTCCTACTATAAAATAAACTGAGATCTATTTATTTCACTATGTTGACGCCGGGGTCCACCGATCCTTAGTTAAACCTAGATCTACTTATTTCACTCCGCTGACTCCGGGGTTCACATCCTAAAACAGCATTTTGTTAGGTAGACCCCGGGGTCCACCTATCCTTTTGGGGCTAGATAGACCCCGTGGTCCGCCTATCCACTTCCTTGATAATAACTGAAAAACATGCCAGTTGTCATGAATAGTGAAGAAAAATGTGAAAAAAAAGATAATGAGGTAGACTATAATTTGTCCAAAAAAATGCAAGTGCAAGTGAAGATCATAAGATAATTTTGTTATTTTCTGGTCATCTTTTCACGGTTTATAAAATGTTCCAGTGGGCCTACTACTAGATCTATGTCTCTGAAGAACATTTTACTTGACTTTATTAGCTTTTTTCATGTACTTGAAAGCATAGAATATACTAGTTTCACACAAATGTATGCACAATACCTTGAAAAAGAAAGATAAGGTCATTGTTGTTGTTGTTTTTTAACCCAATCCGTTTTACGTTGAGAAAAGCGCTAAAAACAAGTTTAAAATTTTAAAGAATGCCCATAATATTAGGAATCCGAAATTACTACCTTGATCTAGTTTTTCTTACTCTTTAATAACCATGAGCTGTTAAGAAAAAAAGAGAATGATATAGGATTTGTCTAAATATGACCATTAGTATTAGCATTATAAAGATATTGCCCATTTTGTCCAATTAAATCCTTGCAGGTAAAATCACCATGTACTGCACCTCAATAAGCACAAAAAGAATATTTCTGTGACTTTGTATAAAGGTGCTTTGTAGTTGAGTTCTATGTAAAATTCTCAACAAAATAATGTACATTTGGACCGTACAACTGAGATAGACACTCATGTACACAATAACATTCACACATTGCACACCTACACACATACAAACACACTATTGCATTTACTCTCTCTCTCTAGATCTCTCTCTCACCACAACCACACACAAAACAAACACATACTCACACACACACAGACACACAACTCTTACCCTTGGTCCACTTATCATTTAGTATCATCCTCTATTTTGAAATAATCCACCGCACTAAATAAAAAGATCAGTAGAATTAGAATCTCGACCTTCCGAATCCATGGTTAGTTCAAGAAACCTACCATATGATGTGGCCTAAATAAGATAAGGGAGGGGGGTTTAGCTTATTTGGGCCTCAGTGTGGCCTAAATAAGGTAAGGGAGGGGGGTTTAGCTTATTTAGGCCACAGTGTGGCCTAAATAAGGTCACCCTATTATTTAAGGTGCTTTCAAGACCTTTTCAATATTGATTATTACATGGTTTTATAAAAAAAAACCACAACAACTTTCTTTTACGCACATGAACCGTTAATTTTTACTGAGGGACAGGAACTGGATGGATCCACAAAAAATGCCCACCCCCACCCCATCTTTTCCCCAACATTCAAAAGAATCATGAATCATAGACCTCTTGTGGTCTAGAGCTATGGTATTAGCCTCTCATTCAATAGGTCCTGGGTTCGAAACCTGACAGCGACGGAAAGTTTACTTCTCTAAAAAATGTTCTCCTTTCACCTCCTTTCCAGCTCTCTAACTCTAACCATGTTCTGTCATCTGCTTTCATCTCCACTTTCTGCTCTCCTGACTCTTTCTGCAGCCTTAATTCTAATGCTACTCCTTGGCTCCTTCTTGCATGTACTGCAGTCTTTCAGACACTATCTTGATCTTAGGGTAGGTAAGATCCAACATATAGCCTTCTTGGATACGGGCGAAAAATCCCAGAGGTGCAGGGTGCAAGTTGTGTATGTTAAAGATCTCTTGGTGGTCCAAAAAGGAGAAGAGTAGGCTCCAGCCGTCACCCGGGACAAAATTCAAAATAAATTCTTACTGCGCTCATATTACCTTAGGCACTTAGTTGCGAGCGCCGTAGAACACCTACAAAAAAAAAAAAGAGGAAAAAAAGAAAAAAAAAGAATCATACACAAACACAAATACAGCATAGAAATTGGACCTCACCTGAACGTTGTCTCTGACAAACAAGACTTATAACAAAAAGAACAATAAATGCTTAAAAATCATCCATCGTAAAAATTACAGGCCAAGTACACTTCAGAATGAGAGTTTATTGTTTTATATTATATCCTATAAAACATCATTGTGATAAAACTATAAAAACAGAAATATTACTGCTTGATATGAACAGCTGGAGGTCATAATCAATGCAACTTTACATCAGAAATCCCATAAAGAAATTCTACTTCATCAAACGCATATATACCACCAGATGTATTTTTAAAAACCCTCATTAAACATGTAAAGTGTAGTGTAATAACTCGGTCATCTTTGCATAATAATACACACTATAACAGTTGAATTTTAAGAAGCTGTAAAGTTTTGTGTTTTACTCAATTTTAGTTCTTATTTTAAAAAACTTCATGTTTTTTGAAAATGTTGGTCCATTTTCTTCAAATTCACAAATTTGATATGCCCTGGTTGAATTTTTTTGGGTTCAGTTTCTTGCAAAAATTGCTGAGTAAAATTACAGAGCTATTGCCCTTTAAATTCATCCTTTATTCATTTTTTTTGGTAAACCACTGTGTGTATCATGTACATGTACTATCAGCAGTTAACAAAATGTAAATAGCACAACATAACTTCTTTACACAACACCAGGTTATTTTACAAACAATTATTGTTCTCTACTTGAGTTTTGCAAGTCATCCTCATCAAGTTAGTCAGCTAATCTAGGAATAGTGGCATGCTTGCGGGTGGTTGGAAGGTCTGGTGTGGTTTGCTCCTTCTGAGCTGTAGTTTCATTTTTCATAGAATGGCCCAAATTATATCAAGGTCCAGGTTTCAAAATATTAATCAAGGGTGTTTCATATTCATGAGTAACACCTATAAAAAAAAGACTGCAGACGGTAATTTGTAGGCCGCAATCCTAAAGAAGAACACAGCTGTACAAAACAAGATTCAATCCAGAAAGCAGATTTTTACTCTCATTTCTTCTAAAAGTACAGGTAAGTTTTTCCTGAGTTGTTCTACCGATCCCTTGCTGTTCGCTTTCTCTTGGGTATGAACTGAAATGCCTCATCCCATGATTTGCCCTTTTTCACTGACAGAAGAATTTTGATCATCTGATCCAGGGTTAAGTCCTTGCCTCCTGACACCCATCTGAAAAAAACCCCAAACTAGCATCATTTATAGAACAATAAACATGGCAAACAAAAAGCCCATTTTCCTTTGCATTGAAATTAGAGAACAAATGTTTCCTAAAATGAAGAGCAACATATCAACTAGGACGTCAATTTTATCATTTCAATACAACTGACAGAAAACATCAAATGAGCAACTAACACAATGAACTACAACTCATCTATGAGAGCCTCAAATGAAACAGAGGAGTGGAGAACCATAAATGTTAATGTCTGCTTCCGACATGACATATGATGATACCATTGACAAGAAACATATTTAGAAAAAATTCAATTTTATTGAACAAAAAATCAAAAACAAAAACAGCTGTGTGGAGGGGAAGAGGGGGGGGGGGGGGGGGGTTGGTGGTGGTGGTGATCATTGTTTATGGTGGATACAATTTTTCCCCCAAAAAGCTCTGCTGAAGTGTAAAGTCCAGGCGCGGTTCGTTAACTGGGCAAGACCGGCAGAGCCGGTCACTTTTAGTCAGCTGTAGTGGGCACGAGATTGCCTGCTGATGAAAGTTCTTATTCAGTTTCAAGTAAATCCAAATTAATACATTTATCAACATGATTCAAAGAGCACTTTCCCTATAGAAATACGCTCAAAGAGACAATACAGGCTCGCCGATGTGTTGTCGCACCCCATAAAGTCTTCCTAAATCCCAGTTCATCTCGCTGGCTCACAAAGTTATTACCAGCTGTGCTGTCACGATGCACGCCTTCGTATCGCGCTTTCAGTGGTGATGTCATCCAGCCTGGCGTATTAAGCAATTGTCCTCAGAGTGGAAAGAGACCGCATGAAGATCACCTTTCTTGCCAATTTGGCTCTTCCGTTGCTTACACAGGATAAGACTGTCTTGAACAGTACATATTATAATTTTATCAGTAATCACGTACATGTACAGTGGAACTCAGATTCAGCAAAGTCGTTCGGCCTGACCTTCAATTTAGTTGAATCCGAGTGTTCGTATAGCAAACATACGGTTTTTGTGTTGATCCAGGCACCGAGCAAGTAATGTATATAATTATAACGTACAGCAGTGTCCACGAAAACCGAACACGAAAATCACGAATTCTCGGGTATCTCGAACATTATGCTCGGTCCCGTTTTAGTCCCTATGTTTTCTTTGCATTGACTATACGGAGTTCCTGAACACTCAACACTCGAATCTTGAACAAATCCACTTCCCATTATCAACTAAAGACCCGGCTTTACAGCCTTTCTGGCTGCGGGTAGATGTTTGTTATTGTTACAGCCAACACGTGGTCCTTGTCTCATCACGAGAGGCTGGAGGAAGGGGGTTTGGGGAGTGAAGGTGACCGCACCGCATGACTGGCTTGCCATACGAGTAATCATGATGAGAGATGTGCGCGGTGCGAATGGCAAAAAGCGCAACTTTCTGTAAGCCAATGAAATGAGAGGAAAGGAATGACGTATGAGTCGGCTGTGCACACGTGAGATTTTCTGCGGTCCACTTTCATTCATCTTTTTGCTTTCACGCCGTCTCAGGTTCATCAAGGGAGCTAACCATGTTAAATGTTTAAATATTCTTTTTTTTTTTTTTACCTCCCTTGCTTTTCTCTCTATTTCTTTGTTTGGGGCTTTCACGAACATGACGAATTACAGAAATTTCAAACACTATTTCCAATCCCCGATGAATTCGAGTTACCCGTGTTTAACTGTATTTGACTTTTTCAATCAAAAGCAGTTTGGTTTCAAATGAGAGGCATTTTCGTTTCTTTAAGGCCATACGAAAGAAATGCTGGAAAATTCCAGGAAAATATACTGAACCTTACAAAGCACGCACTGTGCAAAAGGGCTGATTCGTTCAAATGCCTGTTTGTGTCATCTATCATCTATACTTTAATATACTGTTTGCCAAACAATTATGTTGCTGTGTAGAGCCTTGCATACAACAACATTTAATTCCACTATCCAGCGTGCAATTCATTACTGTACGTAGATCTATCATGTCAAGACTAGCTTATCATTGTGATATTGATCAGTGGCCGGGGAAAATAAAGCTGTGACATGTTTGTATCTCTACTGACGTTCCACGTCCAGACTGCTTGGGTCCCCCCCCCCCCCAATCCCTAGACACATGCACACAGTCACACGTGTTATGTGTGCTGGCCACTCATCCGACCTCGACACACACTAGATTTCTAAGATATAAATGTGCGTGCTAACAATGTATGTGAGGGTGTGAAAGAAGGCCGTTGACAGGTCACATAATACATGAACAATAGTCTAAGCGAATAATGGTTCATGATGCATGTACTATGAATGGTTTCCAGGAATAATAAGGTTCGTTGCGGTAGAACTATGAGAGAAGCCATGTCAGTGGGGGCTGTTCACCCTGCAAGCCACTTCGTTGAATCCGAGCTTGCTCATTTATGCGTTGAATCCGAGTTATTTTTATTGATTTTTATGAATAAATAAAACGGGGAATCCTACACCTTTTGTTGAATCCGAGTTCCACTGTACTGTCATGATGGCTCATATCTTTATCGCTAATTGAATTTTGAGACACCCATGATTCTGTTTGGTGTTCTGTTCACCGCTTACTTCCTGTTACAGCCTTACCTGGCCCCAAAAAGCACACCCGGTGAGTTGGTGGTTTAGCCAGTCTTTGCAAATAGCAAGAATTTTAACGGAGGTGAGAGTCGAGGGCTGACTAGCGAACAGCACTTAGCAGCAGTCAGTAAGGACCACCGATCCTCCCCCCTCCCTTTTTTCCTCTTCTTTGTTCTCACCTCCAGCCCAACTCTGTGCTCTAAAATCAGTATTTGACATAGTTTCTCGCTTAAAACAGTGCACTGAGAATAGCGATTGGAAATTGATGTGTGTTTGTTTTATTCATTGCGTATGCATTAAGTGTACTGTAGGCCTATTGTTTCGGATTCTACCTAGACTTGGTCTGCTTGGGACAGCATCAGTGGTGTGGTATCAACTTGATTCTATGTTTCTTCAGACTACTACAAATCAGCTCGTTAACATTATCATTATGTACATCAGGGATGCCACTCAACTTTTTTTTAAATAGCTGAAAATCCATGTGCCACGGTCTCGCTAACATATGAATATCAATTTGAAACCCAAAGGGTGTACTTACTTACTACCCATTACGCCATCTGGAGTTTAGGGCAGCAACAAAGGATCTCCAGCTCTGTCTGTTTAGGGCCATCTTGGTCAGCGTTCCCCACGAATGATTCCAGGACTTCATTTCAGACTCTACTGTGCGTCTCCAGGTTACTTTGGGTCTGCCCCTTTTGCGATGTCCTTCGGGTGTCTTGTGGAGGGCAGTCTTCACAATAGAGTCTGGTTCTCTTCTCACAACATGTCCAATCCATCTCCATCTTCTCCCTTTTATTATGGTGGTCATGTCCTCTTGCTTACATTTATGTAACAGATCTGTGTTGGAGATCTTGTCGGGCCAGAAGACTCTGAGGATTTGGTGTAAGCTGGTTGTATGAAAGGAAGATAGCTTGGCTCGGTCATGATCAGTCATCCTCCAGCATTCAGCTCCATATAGGAGTATGGATAGTACACAGCTGTTATACAGCCGTAACTTGGTTTGTATACTAAATTGTTCTGACTTCCAGATGTTGATCAAGCTTCTGTGTACAGATCTTGCCTTGCCGAGTCTGTTCATGATGTCTTCCTTTGTGCCGCCGTCAGTTTTGATTATGCTGCCTAGGTAGGTAAATGTGTTTGTTATAGGGAGGTCTGTGTTATTCACCCTAATCAGTGTTGGGGAGCCTATATTCAGTGTCATCACTTCTGTCTTCTTCTGGCTTATTCTTAACCCAATCTGGCATCCGTATTTGTGGTGTAGATTTGCTTTTTCCCTGCATGTGCTGGTTGGTATGGGAGAGTAGTGCAAGGTCGTCGGCAAAGTCAAGATCCTCGAGGGTGGAGAAGACGGTCCACTTTATGCCTCTTGATGTATCCTCTGTTGTTTTCCTCATGACCCAGTCAATGGCCAGGTTGAACAGAATTGCTGACATGTTGCATCCTTGTCTAACTCCTGTCTTTACCTCAAAATAAGTGGTACTGTTTCCAACAACGCACTTGAAGTTTTGGTAGAAGTTTTGATGACCTCTACTATCTTGCAAGGGATTCTATAATATCGTAGAATGTACCAAAGACTTTCTCTATGCACACTGTCGAATGCTTTTTCCAAATCAACGAAGTTGACATAAAGTTGTCTCTGCCATTCCGTGCACTGTTCTATTATGTTGTGGAGGGCAAATATCTGATCTGTGCATCTTCTTTCTTTGCTGAATCCTGCCTGTTCTTTTCTTAAGCAGCTGTCCACGGCATCCGACATCCGGTTAATAATAATCTTGGCCAGAATCTAGCTGGGAACTGATAGCAACGTGATACCTCTCCAGTTGTTGCAGTCTCTAGGAGCTCCTTTCTTTGGTACTTTAACAATGACTCCAGTGCTCCAGTCCTCGAGAATCTGCTCTCCCTCCCATATGGTTTTGAATAGTGGATGAAGAATGGTGGAGGTCAGTTCTGGGTCTACTTTAAACAATTCAGCATTCAGGTTGTCAATTCCTGGAGATTTTCTTGATTTCAGGCTCTTGACAGCTTCTACAATCTCGTGTTTCTGTGGTGGGTCAGAGCTGATATCCAGATCCAAGGTAGCTTCCTGTATGTCTGGGGTGTCCTCAGGTGGAGGTTGGTTTAGGACTTCCTTGAAGTGTTCTGTCCAGCGTGCTTCTTGTTCCTTCTCGATTGTCAGCAGCTTGCCAGCCTGTCTTTGATTGGTCCACTCATTCCACCGTGGAACTTGCCACATATTATTCTTGTGATCTTGTATACGTTGCCTTGTTCACCTTTAGCAGCTGCCTCCTCTGCCTCAGTTGCCAACTTTTCCATGGCTTCTCTTTTGTCCTTCTTGACCAGTCTTTTAACTTTCTGGCAAGCTTCCTTGTAATCCTCTGCGTACTTCTCCTGTAGCCGTATCGACTTAACTGCAAGCTGTCTTTTCTTTATTTCTCTCCGTTCTTCAATAGTATTCCAAGTTCCTTGCTGTGTCCATTCTTTTTCTTGACACCAAGACATGTCTTACTGCTCACTGTGTAGGCCTCAACAACATGCTTCCATTGGGTATTGACTTCATCTGTATTAGGGGTGGTTTCTTTCAGGTCTTGGAGAGCTTGAAATCGATTCTTTAGTTCTAGTCGGAAGGTAGATCTCACATTGCCATCACTGAGCTTGTGAACATTAAATCGTGTCTTTTTCGCCTCCCTGGTGAAAGTTTTCTTCAGCTTGAGTTTTATTCTTGCCGTCACTAAATGGTGATCGCTGCTGACATCTGCTTCTCTTCTGACTTTCACATCCTGTAGGGAACGTCTCCACATTCCTCCTATCATAATGTGGTCAATCTGGTTCTTGTCCCGGCCATTTGGAGAATTCCAGGTCAGTTTGTGGATTGTACGGTGTGGAAAGAGGGTTCCGCCTATCACCAAGTTGTGTACAAAGGGTGTACAAAGAGAGAAATGACAAACAAACGTAAGCAATGGGTGTCTTCGTTTTTCCGTTATTTGAACATTTGGCACAAGTTGTGTGTGAGGGGTTTTTTCTTGTTTTTTTTTTCAACCATAGATTCTATCTCGATCTCAATAACGGAATAGCAGATCAGGATCAAAATACCGGAAATACCGGAAAAAAGCGGAAAAGTGGCATCCCTGGTACATACATAAGAATTTTTAGTGGAAGGGGACCAGGTTCCCAAGGGCTGTAGGTGAATTTGTGTGTGTGTTGATTTTGTGAAAAAAAAGGAGGAAG